>NC_056002.1:113262839-113419474 GCF_018446385.1 Zingiber officinale | reverse complement strand
AAAAAAAACAGAAAGAACTAGAGCTTCAGACAGATCTAGTAGCAGATACCACAGCAGCTATACAGCAGATCCGCCAGAGGATAGAGACAGCTCAGAGCCGTCAGAAATGACGCAGACCCCTAGAGTTTTCAGTTGGGGATACAGTTTTCCTCAGAGTAGCTCCCATGAAGGGAGTCATGCGTTTTGGGAAGAAGGGCAAGCTAGCTCCCAGATATGTGGGACCATACCTTATCACGAAGAGAGTGGGCAAGGTGGCATATGAGCTAGAGCTACCTTAGGAGATGTCAGCTGTCCACAACGTATTTCATGTCTCTATGCTGAAGAAGCATACCCCAGATGCCACCCAGGTGATTGGGCCCCAGTCGGTACAGATCCACGAAGACCTCAGCTATGATAGTCGGCCTATTCAGATAATAGACCGAGCAGTTAAGAAATTGCGGAACAAGGAAGTACCATTAGTCAAAGTTATTTGGCACAGTCACACAGCAGAAGAGGCAACTTGGGAGACAGAAGTCAGCATGAGACAGAAGTACCCAGAATTGTTCTAAGTTCGAGGATGAACTTTTTATAAGGTATGGGGGATTGTAACGCCCGAAAATTCTCGAAACTGCATTATAAATATTCTATGATTTTTCTGGAATTTTTAGATATTTTTCCGGAATTTTCCGAGTAGCGGAAGTACCAAAAATAATTAGAACCGCAAAATAGCTTAGGCGGGAGTCGAACCCGAGACCTACGGTTTGCGGATAATGTTAGAAACCAGTGAACCCAGCAGGGCCGTGCTGAAAGAAAGGAGAACCAAATATATTTATATTAGAGTTGGGTTCATTAAACCACTTAATATAAATTAAGAACTTAAAGAGGGTTTGGTTTATTTTAGATTTTGGTTCGGCAAAATCCCTCTCCACCGAAGCCCTCACGCCAACTCTTCTCCCCTTCCTCCTTCTTTCGGCGCCACACCAAGGAAACCCTAGGGTTCCTTCCCTAGGGCCCCAAGGATATTCTCCGGCGGCGATTTTAGCAAGAGGACGTTCCCTTCACGAGTAGAGCACGTGGACGCGAGTAAACCGTCGAATGGGTCATCTCCACCGGAATTTCAGCGACTAGAACCGTAAGGAAATTAGCGTACGAGGTAAGAAACCCCTCACCTGCAGTATAATAGCTTCCGATTGAGTTTTTATGCTTTAGTTAGGATGTATGCAGATTTTTTATCGATATCTAGGGTGTATTTAACTCTCTTCGCAGATTAGGGATTTAGTTGAGCACCTCTAGATGGGCCGGACACATTTTCCCTCTTCAGATAGGAGGTTAGACGTTGTCGGGTGCCTAGAGGTGGTCTCCCTAATAGAGAGGAGAGCTAGGGCATACTAAGTGTTCGATAAAAAAGCTAGTTTAGTAAAAATGCACCATATGCATCTTTAACAGCTCAGTTAGATACATTAGGAGTATCTATTCAGTATTCTCAGTTTATTACAGCTTATATGGATCAGATATCCAATGGGTGGGCTCCCACAGTCGCCTCTAGGTTTAGATAACCTAGCTCTAGGTTCAGATAACCTAGAAACAATAGAATAAGTAAGTATTAGCTATTTCGGTATTTTATTTTCAGTGGCACTGTACTGGATCAGATATCCATTGGGTTGGACTCCCACAGTCGTCCCTAGGTTTAGATAACCTAGTTAACCCTACTGAATTCGGGACTTGCAAACCCGGGTCTAGTTAGGGATGCGCGCATAGCAAGTACAGTTGCCGGGCCCAAACAGCATGATTACTATTTTCACTTATTATGAATTAGTTTTCAAAACTCAAAATTAGTTATGTCAGTTGAGTTTGAATTCAGTATCAGTTAGTTTCAGTTTAGCTCATTATATGTTCAGCCCAGTTTTTTTCTATGATTTGGGTATGATAGCTCTATGTTCAGTTCATGTTCACATGCTTTAGATGATAGTATGCCATGGCTAGTTTTGATTGCTATGTATTGTATGATAGTATGCCATGTTTTAGTTCAATCAGTACATATTTCAAACGACATGTTTTAAAAGCATATTGCATCGAATGCATGTTTTTGTGAGGTAGATGGTTTCTTACTAAGCTTTAAGCTTACAGATACTATTTTCCTTATACTGCAGATACAGGTAAAAGGAAAATGGACTAGCAGAGGAAGCTGGAGGGCAATGCAAAGATGGTGTGTGTGGCAGGAACTAGAATAAAAGACCCTCTGGGGATCTAGCGTTTACTTTAGCACTTTGCAATTTATTAGTTCTAGTTTTCATGTTTTATGCACTCTTGAACGTTAGCAAGTTTAGACAATTAGAACTTTTAGAAATTTATACTTTCATGCACTTTAAGTTGTTAAAATGTGTTTTAGTGAGTAAAATGCCATGAACCAGTTTAGAATTGTTACTACATGTTATTAGAATAGTTCATTATGCATTAGGTAATTGTTGTATGAGGTTTTGGCACGAAGCAGTGCTGGAATCAGAGTTTCTGATTCGAAATCAGAAACCCTGATCGGTCCGCAGACCGATCAGGAATGGGGTTGCGCCACTGGATCGGTCAGCCGACCGATCCAGACTCGAACAGAGAGTTTATGGATCGGTCAGCCGACCGATCCAGAGGCAAACAGAAACTTATGAAGTGCACTGATCGGTCTACTGACCGATCAGGGTGCTCCTGGATCGATCGGTAGACCGATCCAGCTGCGTACAGAAGAGGGCAGAAGCACGGAGGCTCACTGATTGGTCTACCGACCGATCAACGTGCTCCTGGATCGATCGGTAGACCGATCCAGCTGCATACAGAAGCTATGGATTGGTCAGCCGACCGATCCAGAGTCTCTTTCCGTGCCAGTATCAAGCTGTATCGATCCCTAGATCGATCCAACAACCCAATCAATCCATGGGTCGATTGGAATGCTTGATTACAGCTAGCAAGTCATCCGGGAGGCATAGATTGTCTTCCCTAGCATGTGTACAATTATTAGGTACATGTAGAGCGTTCAGTTTCAGCGTTCCCAGCAATTAGATTAGAAAAAAATTCAAATTAGATCAGTTTTCCGCACAGTCAGTACAGTACAACTGTAGCGATTCGCCTTACAGCCTAGTAGTTAGAAGGCGGGTCGTTACATTCACTGATTTCATTTCAGCAATATGATACTTCCTAAATTCTACCAATTCAACTTGTGAAGTCATGGAAAGCAACTAAACCCCATATGTTATTGATAATTCAATTGCTTCAGTGTATTTCCTCACTGATTTAAGTACTCCTCCCAAGATTTTGGTATAAACTTGATTCAAACTCAAAACTGCATTCTGATAATCTTCACACCTCACTGTTTTTACTTCTGTTTCTGAATTTTTAGCAGCAACAGGGTTCAGATTAAGTACTCTAGAGCACAAAGACTTAAAATAAAATAAAGTTAATCAGATTTCTGATCACTTAGATTCCATCTTAAATTCGAAAACCAAACAGAATTGAAAACAAAAAGGGAAACTCAGCTTCCATTTCATTTTTGTTGTATTTCTAATTTTTGAAAAGGTCATGGGAAGGTTGCAATAACATTTATTTTTGCATCTTGAAAAACTTTTCCTCAGCTTCTCACTGATTTAAACGTTGCTCTTGATCTTTGATACATCTTGATACGCAATCCTGCACTTCTTGAATTTCTGCATTGGCTGAAATTTTTAGCAATGATCAGATTACTCTTTTAGCATTTGCAAATTCAGTATTTCAGAATTTCATTAGCAGGAAGTCCAAAGAACTCAGAAGGGTTGTTCCACTTAGCACTGCAAATTTAATGTAACTTGATACAGTTTCAAATCTACTACTCTCTTCATTTGTTATTGACATTTACAATTTTCACTTGACTTTCACATTGATTCCTGATGCTTCTTCCGAATCTCATTCCATTTCTGAATTGCATAGCTCCTTAATCACTTACACTCTGATCATTTCTGACTTTGCAGCAACATATCCTTTTGTCTTCATTTGTTCAACTTCCAAGCTACCCATATTGTAATTCTTGAATTACTTTGTTTGTATTTAACTCTTGCTTCTTGATGAGTGGAATTTGATTTCACTTTGTAATTTAAAACCCACAGATCTGCAGTTTCCTTGCTTCAATTTCAGCAATTACATTTAGGCAATTTGATTGCTTCAGAAATCACTGATCCAATTCTTCCAATTGTAGTAGATATGGAAATAAATGAACTCCATTTGATTCTAATTACAAAATTCGAATCCAAACTCAAAGTGAGAGTTTTTCTGAATTCCTTGAAGCAACAATCCTATGGAAGCAAACTAAACTCAAAGTTCATTTCATTCTTCCCCCACACTTCAACTTTATCCATCTTGGACAAAACATCCATCATATAACAAACCATGTATCCACATCCAAAAGATTTACAAATGAGAAGACATAAATTGATATGATGATTATCAAGAAGAAAAGCAAGAATTTGTGTGGAAGAAAGAAATAAATATATTTACCTTCATAAACATGATTTAATCCATTGGATTGTGGTTTTGAAAAAATCAAAGCAAGTTCTAGAGTGCAATAACACAAGTGCATCACTCAATTAAGGCACATCCTCACTAGGCATGAAAAAGTATCAATCCAATTTACCAATCAAGTGTCCATTATTAAGTAGAAACCTTGAGAAAATTAAAAGTCTATTATAGACATTAAGCTCCAAAAATATATTCTCAAATCTACCTCACATTCCCTACTTCTAACATGTTATAGAAAAATTGCTAGGGGTGTCATTTTCTTATTCAAACTAAAAATCAAATGCAACTAAAAATCAAATGCAAAAAAGAAAACTACTAACTGTAAACATAGCTAAATGTCATAAGAAAATCAACATTTGTATTCAAAGAATTTATTAAAGAGAAGACTACACATAAAGCATGAATTAAAATGCAAAAGAAACTTAAGTTGGAACAAACTCCCCTTTTTCCCGGCGGTTGTAGTAGATTAAGAAGAAGAATCCATGCCGGTAGTGGAGTAATCAAAGTTCCACTCAAATTCTTTTTATTCATCATTTTTCCATTACAAATTATTTCTGGAGGATGGAGGCGGTTCAGTTCAAGCATCCACTTCGGAAGCTTGTATTCTCCTACAACATCAACAAAAGAAAACACCTCCCACACACATGTGGGATAAAAAGAAGATAGGAGAATATTAGTTTCGATAGAAGATATGTCAAGAAATGAATCACAACTAATAAAATCAACAAATGGTACCTCTATTGAATTTTCTGATAAATCACAAGAAATACTCACCTTGTCATTTTGAAAGGTACCTGGAGTGGTGATTGTTACCTCCTCTTCATCAAGATATGGCTCAAGCTCTGGTTCTGATGATGGTTCAGGTAAATGTACAATTTCATGTAGTGATTCTTGGGTGTTTGGCTCCATAGCACAAGTCCCTACACTTACATCTTCAGTTCTTGGTGATTCTTGAGGTAATGCTTCCAATAAGCAATCCCCTACACTTAAATCATCTTCTGTAACAATACTTGCATCATTTCCAACATCTAGAGCAACATCATTAGTAGAATCAAAATTATATTCAACTACATCATCACAACAATAAAAAGTACTTAAAGAATCTAGTGAAGAAGTAGATGCAGTGTCAGGCTTGACAAGATCTCCACAATCCAACTCCTCACTTGTGTTTTGTGTTTGTAACTGATGAATGGATGACGCAATCAGATCTAACTGATCCTGTATATTCTGTATCCTTGAGAATTGTTGCTCTTGATGTTCACTCATTTGTTGCATAATCTCTCTGAGTTTCCATATTGACTCATTCATCTGAGGTTCATTTTGTTGAAAAGGTTGTGGCATAAAAGATGTTGAAACTTCTTGAAACCCATACGAATTCTGGTAAGCTGGATATGGCTCAATAAATGGTCCTTGTGCACTTTCATACCTGAAACATGAATTATCCACCCAATTAGGATTAAAACCATTTGAAAATGACTCGTACCTATTTTGTTGATCCATGTTTGGGTAAATTTGATACTCAGGCTGAAAACACTGATTCTCCATTCCACCTCCAAAATTCTGAAAATATGGATCCATGCTAAAGAAATCTCTTGTTCTTCACTACAACACTAAAACTCAAAATTAGAAGACTCAAGAGCATAAAGTTTCATACACATGAAATTGTTAACAATAAAAATCTTAACAATTAAAGAACAAACCAACATGAAAATACAAAAAGAAATATGCAATCATATCAATCAACATGCTAACAAAATAAATCAATCAAATCCATTGTACATTCTAAAACAAACACGCACTACTAGTTAATTCCCCGGCAACGACGCCAAAATTTGGTGTCGGCCTTTTGCATGTCACTAGGCACCCCAAATTGATAAAAATTAGGAACTCAACTAAACTAAATGAAACACGTGTAGTAAGGAGTCCCAAGTCATATTTTTTCAAGGATAACTAGTAAGTTGTGTGAGTACTCTAGAATTGATTCACATGAAATTATTATATCAACAAGGTCAACTAGGCATTTCCACTTAATTCACATAACAAATTGACTTCATCTAATAAAATCACTATTAAAATCAAAGAAGAGTTAATCACTTCTATTCATGATCCAATTCTTTCTTACCAAATTGGTTTCAATGAAATTCGGATTCCTTCATTCACAATTCAGTAACAACAAATATAATCACCAATCAAACTTGTAGAAGCCAAATTTGCATTCCAATCACATTGATTATCAATTTCAATAACTAAACTCAAATGCTCAAACCAAATAATATTGAATAAGAGTAGCAATCAGAACTTAAGTCAAGCTTTCAACACCTTGAACAGCAGATCACGGTCACTAGGATTGAATTGCTAACTAAATCACAAAACCCTACAAACTAATAGTATCAGTATTACAAAACTTAACAGAAACTAGATCTAAGGTCGGGGTTGTAAGCAAGAAATCACAAACGGAATTTCAGAAATTCAAGCAAGAATGGAATAGTAAAGACAAGAGATCAGATCTTCAGATCTGAGCAACGACATGGCAAATTCAGTAACATTCAAATGAAAACACAAACCCTAGCATTCCTCATTCCAAATCTAAGTTCAAACCTCAACAATCTGTCGTGAAGCAGAGATGCCATCTGAAACCTCCCATCAAGCATCTGATTACTAATCTCTAACTCCCAACTATTACCAAAGGACACTCATAGCTCTTGGAAACCTCCCCTCAAGCTCACATCTGACTGGTAACCCCATCGATCGAATAATAGAGCTTGAATCTGTGAATTTACCAAACTCATACGATTGATCAGATCGCACCAATTTAGCTACGGAATGAGAGTCGGAAGAAAATCTGAGACTCAAAGAAACCTCACTCTGAGCTCAGTTGGATACGAAGATCGCCGATCGAGAAACCTCCCTCTCACAGGATAACGACGATGAAACATAGTCAAGATCGCGCTGAGAAACCTCCCTCTAGCACTCTCCGATCTCGGAAGATGGATTCTAGCAGCTCGAAGATCGTCGTTGATGAAGAAGCTTGCCTTCGGATCTGAAAATCGGGAATGGGAACTCGGTGTCGCTGAGGAAGAAGACGCAGGAACAGTAGAAAAAATCGTGAACGCCCGAGCCCAAATGACACTGTAGCTTCTCGCAGGATTTAAACCTCTCCTCATCTGATCGGACGGTCCAGATTATTTCTGGGCTTGATCAACTGCTGGATGAACTCAGATCTGGATCAAAACCCTTGGATCTTCAACTACGGCTGTGATGTGCTTCCTCATAGTTTGGATGGACTAGATCCTTGACGGATGGCTCAGATCTCTCTGATCTTCAATGGATGGTCCAAAACACTCCAAGGCTTAATCGACTTGATTAGCCCTTGATTTGAGCCCAAATGTGGCCTGATCTGATCGGGTCCATGACCCTTTTGATGCCTACAAAATAATAAACAAATATTAGCATCAAATACCATGATAATAGGCTAATTTACAATTAAGTCCAAGATAAAATGAAATTATGAAATGTAGAGTAAATATGACTTTAAGGTATGAAAATATCATTAAAAACATGCATTATGAATCAAGATAATATAGCCAAAATCATGATTATCATGCTATTAATCAGATCAAAAGAATGAGAAGGGGTTATTCTTTCTATAGGCAATTCACCCTCTCTTACCGGCCCCGTTGGGTCAACAAGTGATATCAGAGCCAGAATGCTTCAGAAGGACTAGCTGCCGACTAAAGCACCGAGACGATGGACAGACTGAGCATCTGGCCACCAAAGTTCGAGGGAGACTTCGTGCAATAGAAACGTTGGATGGAAGTATTCTTTAAAACAAACTTTGAGATTCTCTTAATTATAAAATATGGCTTTGCATCTCCCAAAGAGCCATAAGGAAATGAAAAAGAAGAATACCAATGGACTCAGAAGGAGCAAGCAGACTTCATAACAAATGGACGAGTCGAGTTCCACCTGCTCAATGTACTTCCACCCCAGGAAGTCAATCGGATCGGAGATTATAAATCAGCTAAGGAACTTTAGGAGAAGTTCCTGGAGCTACACAAAGGAACCTCCAAAGCAAAGCTCACGAGATGGGACCTACTCCAAAACCAACTAACGAACCTCCGAATGGAAGAAAGTGAAATAATCGCATATCTACACTTGAGGATCAAAGAACTCATCACCAAATTCATGAATCTCGAAGAAAAGGTAATGAACCAAAATTCATTAAGGTATGCTTTAAATGCAATCCCTAGGACACCTGAGTGGACATCTATAGTCGACTCGTTCTATATATCTAATGACCTAGATGTTAGTTCATTAGAAAATCTATTTTTCACTTTTGAACTTAATGAATCAAGATATGTAGGCTTACGAAATAAAGAAGAAAAGACAGCATACAATATAGCTCTTAAAGCCAATCAGAAAGGTGAACCAGATCTAGACTTCGAAGAATCAATCAACGAAGATGAAGCAGCATTATTGGTAAGAAAGTTTAACAGGTTTATCAAATCTAATAAATTTAATAAGTCACAGGAGAAAAAGTACTTTCGGAGCAAAATAAAAGTCCGATGCTACAATTGCCAAGGAGAAGGGCACATCAAGGATGATTGTCTCAAACTGAAGAAGAAGGAGAAGGATAAGGGAAAAAGACCAATAAGATCGAAGCACAAGTTCTTGAAAGCCACATGGGATGAATCGTTATCCTTCGAGTCCGAGATCGAAGCTTACGTTAGACTAGCTCTAATGGCAGACCACTAAGGAAAAGATGAAAGCAGCTCAAAAATGAGCATCGATGAAGGGGGAGGATCATCGGAGGAAAGCTGCGATGAAGGGGGAGCATCAGAATACGAGGTAAGTGAGGTACATGCACTTTCTCCCAAATAGTCTTTCTAATTTATTAAAATGCTTTCAAAGAACCTAGTATAATTAGAAAAAGATAATGCTAGGTTAAAATTAAACTTAGCAAAGTCTTGCCCCTTATATATGTTTGATAATCTAAAAATAGAAAATCAAAAATTGAAAGCGCAAATAAAAAAACTAGAAAATGACTATGCATATTTAAATTCGAACAGTTATAAAAAATCAGCATTAAAAAATGGTAGAATTAATTGGTACATAAGAAATTACCAAGGACAAATTAGAAAAATTCCTAAAAACTATGTACCCCAAAATTTTTAATAAACCGAGTAGGTAGGAATCTATATTGGATTCCAAAATCTTTTTTTTTTAATTTTTTTTAAAAATTATCTCATTTAAAAAATATTTGAAATTTCTTTTACCATTAAGTTATTTTCTATGAAGTTATTAACAAAAATGGTATATTGAAAATTAAAAATAATTTTAAGTTTATTTTTGAAAAATTTTATTTTTATGTGATGAAACATAATACTTTTTGTCCTTAAAAAATTTGAACTATTACGAATTACTTTACCAAAATTATATTTTTAAATTAAAAATTCAAAGTAAATAGAAATTTAAGAGCTTTTATTTTTCTACTGTTAAAATATGTGTTTTCTACATCTTAGAAAATAAGCAAAATTATTTGCGTTATAGAGGATTAATTATTAGAAATGTCAAACAATTATTTTTGAAAATATCGGCTTACTGAAAATAACCCTAGAAATTTTAAAATTTTCTAATTGTTTATTCTTTTTTTTATGTGATCAAAGGGGGAGAGAGAGGTAAAAGTTAAGGGAAAGTTAAGGGGAATTAAGGGGGGAGTTAGGATAATTCAATTCCCATAATTTTTATCATTGTGTTTATTTTTGCAACTAACTTGTTTAATTCATTACTTTCATTACATGGTTTTAACCCTAACTTGAACTTGGGTTGATGCACATCAAAAAGTGAGAGATTATTAGTACCCCAAGTAGTTTCGATGCGATCAACCAAGTTCAATTAGGTCCTATTATGTTTGATCCTTATGTCTAAGTGTGCAGGAGCTTAGGAACACAAGAAGTCAAGCGGAAGATGCAACTAGCAAGAAGGATGGCACGGGAAGGGAGTCAACGGGCTAGGTGCATCCGAAGGATGAGATGCTGCGAAAAAGTACACCGGCAGATGAGAAGGATGTGCACAACGTTCGAATGACGAGAAGCCAGGAAAGAAGCCTGCTCGAGGAGAAGGTTGGAGTTGGGTTCGTGTGAGCTCAACCCCGATTAGCTAGAGAATCACCTACGCGAAGAGATCAGCAAATGAGTTGATCTGTCGTATGGAAGGCACCTTCCATGGCTTAGTAGGCGCCTTTAATGAATAGTACGAAAGCACCTTCCAAGTGACCATTAGCGAAGATAAAATTTATCTTCGTATGGATAAAACTTGCCACGTTAGAGGTGCCTTCCACCCTATTAAAGGCACTTCCAGCCTCGGCTAAGATTTTTTAGGGGCTATAAAATACCCCTGGAGCTAGAAATGTTGTTCACTTCGTAGTCATTCTGTGAGCTATCAATGTTTGTAAGAGACTACTCCGCCTTTAACAATAGAGTTTTTCTAGTGGAACTTTCTTCAACGCCTTGAATTAACAACTATCTAGGTTGTAACCAAGTAAATAGATTACCCTCTTACTTTTCTTTAATTGTTCAATTTTATTATTATGTTTATTATTATTGTGCTATTAATCAAATCAAAAGAATGAGAAGGGGTTTATTCTATCTATAGGCAATTCACCCCCTCATGCTGGCCCCGCTGGGCCAACAAATCTTGACCATGATAACTATTTACTTTAGAAATTACAATTTCTTCCTTTACTTTGTGCTCATGACTTACTTGGTCATGTTGATGGTACTTCATCCCCACCTCAAAAAGATGATCCATCCTATGCTATTTAGTTTAAGAAGGATCAGTTAATCTTGTCTTGGTGAATTTCATCAATTATTGAGCCTATAATTCCCATGATCATTGGCCTCAACACCTCTCGTCAGGTTTGGGAAGCTCTTGATCATTCTTTTACATCTCACTCTCAAGCACGGGTTCTCTAACTTCATCTACAATTATAGTCTGTGCAATGAGAAGATGCCTCTATCAATGATTATATGCAATCAGTCAAGATTATTGCCAACAACCTAGCTGTAATTGGACATTCGGTCTCAGATTTAGAACTATTAATGCATGTTCTTGCAGGTTTGGATCCTCAATATGATATATTTGTTCCTAGCATGATGACTGGCATGGATTAAGTATCACTTGAAACTCTTCATGGTATGTTATCCTCTCATGAAAGGCTTCTACAAATACAATATCAAAGGATGTCAGATTCTCTATCTTTATCGGCACACATGATTAGTAAAGCTCCACAACCTGATCAACATAATGAGTCTCCTTCCCAACATGGTCATCAAAATCAGATTGGAGGTTTTAGAGGCCGAGGTTGAGGTCGAGGCCGAGGTCGAGGTTGAGGTTGAGAATGCTGTCAGATTTGCTTCAACTATAGTTATTATGCTCAAAATTGTTATAAAAGATATGATTCAAATTTTCGAGGAAGACTTGTATCATCAAATTGACCCCCTTCCTCATCTTGGTAATCTAGTACTTAATCATCTAATTTTGGAGCATTCTTACTCTCCATCTCTCCTAATGCACCATCATCGATTCCTGAAACCTCAGGATGGCATCTAGATTCTACAGCGACTCATCATATTACACCAGAGTATGATATTCTTACAGAAGCTTCACCTTATCATGGACCTGACGTGGTACAAATAGGAAATGACTCAGGTTTGTAAATTGCTCACATTGGAAATACATCCTTTCATTCATATGGTCATACTTTTCACATGCGTAACACTCTTCATGTTTCTTCAATCACTAAAAATTTACTTTCCGTATGTCAATTTGCTCTTGATAATAATATGTTTTTTAAATTTCATCCTCATCATTGTCTTGTGAAAGATCCCATGACAGGAACCATTCTACTCCAAGGGAACACTAAAATTGGTCTTTATCATTGCAACGGGTTATGGTGAGCGAGTCCTTCAGGTGACGTGGTAACCAAAAGTCAAGAGGATGTGGTGATGCTCAAACCCAGTCGAGCATAAGACTCTCTGTATGCCTAGATTGGAAAGACCGGCCGAGCCTAGAGATGCTTAGCCTTATTCAGTCTATAGCATATGATTGGTCGGGCGAAGGCCGACCGAATACAAGGCTCTCTGTATATGCCTGAACGGGAAAGGCCAGCCGGGCCTAGAGATACTTAACCTTATCCAGTCTATAACATATGATTGGTCGGGCGAAGGCTGAGTGAATACAAGGCTCTCTACATATGCCTGGACTAGAAAGACTGGCCAGGCCCAGAGATGCTTAGCTTCATCTAGTCTATATCATCTGATCGGCCAAGAAAAGGCTAACCGAATATAAGACTCTCTGTATATGCTTGAATGGGAAAGACTGGACGGGCTCAGAGATACTTAGCCTCACTACAAGAAAAATAGGATTTTACAACACTTAAAAGACAATACTTTATTTAAAAAGCATTGTCTTTTTTTTAACAATGTTTTTAGTGAAAAGCATTGTCTATCTAATTATTTTCTTACTAATAGACAACACTTTTTTAAAAATCATTGTCTATTAGTGATTTTTATGGGTCAAAGATAACACTTTTTGAAAAGTATTGTCTATTAACAATTTTGTTAGTCTTCAAACTCTTAAAATATTTTTTATCAAAACATCTCGCTAAAACTTTTCACTTCTGTACTTATTTTTCCCCCAAACTCCTCACACCACAAATCCTCTCGTGTGTGAATTAAAGCCTCGCGCAGAAAATCAAAAACCCTCACGCGAAACCTAAATCGCGATCTCCTCCTAAACCCGCGATCTCCTCACGCGAACACCACCAAAACCGCTAACCCTAAACTCCATCTCCGTCAACATCTCAGCCCATTCTCTCTCCGACGAAGCCCTCTCCACCGAAGCCATCTCCGCCGAATTGATTTTCATCGGGATGTTTTTTTGGACCAATCATCTTAATCCAAGTAATTATCTATTATGCTAGTAGGATTAGCTTTGTTATTTATGATAAAGTTGTAGATTTTTTGATCCTTTTTCTTCTTCCTGCTTAGTTCAAGGGGATCATCATTTGTTCAAGGGGATCATCTTTTGATCCTTTTGCTTCTTCCCGCTTAGTTCAAGTAATTATCTCTTATGTAGAATTTGCTTCATTATTTATGATATAGTTGTAGATCTTTTGATCTTTATTGATGCTGATTTTAGGTTAAAGACATGCCAATCTAAGTACAAGGGGATCATCATTTATATATTCCATCAACTATCTCTAAAGCTTTGTTGATTTTGGTAAAAGGAACTCCCCATTGACTATATAAGTTTTGTTTGTGTTTTTCGTACATGTGAATAGTATGTCTTATTTCATTATTGGCGTTTCTAATTTTAATTTGCATGTGCAAGTTTCTCTAGTTCATGTGATAAGCTAGACATAGATAGTTTTATTCTACTTATAATATTTTCTTATGTTATCTGCTATTATTTGTTGTTTCCCTTTATTTTTGTTATTCTAAAATATTTACAATTAACATCTGCTATTATTTGATGTTTTCCTTTGTTTTTATTTTTGTTATTTGCTATTATTTGTTGTTTTCCTTTGTTTTTGTTATTCTAAAATATTTGCAATTAATATCTACTGTTATTTGCTATTTTTGTTTGTGTTATGTAGCTTTCCTTTGTTATCTCCTATTTTTAAACTTGTGTTTGTGTTAATATTTTGGTATATTATTTATAACTATTTTGAAGGTGTTAGCTCATTGTTAGTTGTTTAGTTATTACAAGAATGAGCAAAGAATGGATGTCAAAAGATAGACTATCACGTGAATATGAGTTTGGAGTAGAGTTTTTCTTGCAATTTACAATGAAAAATGATAATGATCTAAACGCAATACCTTGCCCATGTTCAAAATATAGTAATCTAAAGAAGAAAAATGTACAAATTATCAAGGCACATATGTATTATAATGGTATTGATTTGACATATCATACATGGATATGGCATGGTGAAATAGCTACGATAGGGAACACAAAGAATGATAGTGATCAAGTAGGGACATATCAACAAAAGTATGTTGCTGAGGAACCAATAGATATGGTACATGCTGCATATGATTGTTATGTTGAGAATCTAACCCAATTCAATAAGCTACTTGAATATGCCGAGAAACCTTTATATCCTGGATGCAGTAAATTTACAAGGTTATCTATAGTTGTAAAATTATTCAACTTGAAGGCCAAATATAATTGGAGTGATAAAAGTTTCACTGACTTACTCAGTTTGTTAGGAGAAATACTTCCAGATGACTATGAATTACCTTTATCTTCTTATAATGCAAAGAAAAGCTTATGTGCATTAGGGATGGATTATGTGAAAATTTATGCTTGCTCTAATGACTGTATCTTATATCAGAAAGAGTATGAGGATTTTACCAATTGCCCTACTTACGAGATGTCAAGGTGGAAGTTGGGCGAAACAAATACGATAAAGGAAGGAGTTCTTACAAAGGTTCTATGGTACTTCCCCCCTTTTCCAAGATTTCAAAGAATGTTTCGGAATAAGAAGATATCTAAGGAGTTGACTTGACATGCTGATAAAAGACTTCATGATGGATACTTATGTCATCCAGCTGATGCACTATCTTGGAAAATAGTTGATCGCAAGTGGCCAGATTTTGCTATTAAGGCGAGAAATCTTAGATTGGCCATATCAGCTGACGGGATGAATCCTCATGGTTTGATGAGTTTTGCATATAGTTGTTGGCCAATTTTAATGATCACTTACAATCTTCCTTCATGATTGTGTATGAAGAGAAAATTTATGATGCTCACATTATTGATTTTTGGTCCCAAACAGCCAGGAAAAGACATTGATGTTTACTTAGCACCTCTAATTGATGACTTAAAATGCTTATGGGATATAGGTGTTGAAACATATGATGCATATCAACAAGAAGCTTTCTCGCTTAGAGTTGTCTTACTATGGACCATCAATGAATTTCCTACATATGGGAATATGCCAGGATGTATTTTAAAAGGATATCATGCATGTCCTATTTGTGGTGAAGAAACCTATTCAACAAGGCTGAAGCATAGTAGGAAAATGTCATATACAGGTCATAGAAGGTTTCTACCTGTGACTCATCCTTATTGAAGGCAAAGGAAGGCATTTAATGGTAATCAAGAGTTTACCCCTGCACCAAAACCATTGAGTGGCGATGAAGTTTTTGAAAGAGTTGAAAGAATTAATTATCATTGGAGAAAAATCAATGGGAAGATTCAGTTGAAGAAGGATGATGTAAAATCATGCTGGAAAAAGAAATCAATATTCTTTGAACTTCGGTATTGGAAAGATCTATATGTTCGACATGTTCTTGATGTGATGCACATTGAAAAGAATTTATGTGAACGTCTCCTCGGTATGTTACTTGACATTCTAGGAAAAACAAAGGACGAAGTAGCAACGAGATTAGATCTTTTGGAAATGAATGTGAAGACAGATTTGACACCAAGGATGGGGGAGAAGAGAACGTTTTTGCCAGCAGCTTGTTATACACTTAGTAAGGATGAGAAAAGAAAGATTTTGAATTCTTTGTTTAGAATACAACTTCCGACATGTTACTCATCTAATGTTAAAAATCTTGTGTTGATGAAAGATTTGAAATTTGTTGGCCTTAAGTCACACGACTACCACACTTTAATGCAACAATTTCTTCCAGTGGCCATCCGTGGTGTCTTCCCCAAACATGTCAAACACACTATCACTTGCTTGTGTTTCTTCTTCAATGGGTTATGTAATAAAGTGATAGAGGTCTCAAAGTTGGGTGATATGCAAAGAGAGATTGTGACGATATTGTGTTTAATTGAAAAGTATTTCCCCTCATCATTTTTTGATATAATGATTCATTTAACTGTTCATCATGTGCGAGAGGTGAAATTATATGGACCGATTTGGTATAAGTACATGTACCCATTTGAAAGATACATGAAGATTTTGAAAGGTTATGTGCGAAATCGCAATCGTCCTGAAGGGTGTATAGCCGAATGTTATATTGCTGAAGAGGCTATTGAATTTTGCTCAGATTATCTTTGTAGTGTGCACACAATTGGGATCCCATTAAGTCATCGACAAATAGAACTTACTAAGCCATTATCGGGTGTTGTGGTGCACTCCACTAGTGACGATGAGTTGTAGCAAGCACATCATTACGTATTAGCAAATGATGCTGAGATTGATCTCTATATCGAGTAATTTCTCCAACTTAATACTTTCATGTGATTAGCTTATATTCTATTTAAAATTATTTATTCCTAATAATTTGATTAGGTAACACATGGCGTATTTGAATGCAAGATTTCCTTATAGGGCTTAGTCCAAGAAGTGGTTACAAGATGAGCATAACTGAATGTTTACTACTTGATTACATGATCGTGTAAGTTCCTTTAGTATTATGTATTAACATACATTCATTATCATATTTACGTATAATTAAAAATTTATCACATAAAAAATATAAATTGCACATGTAGTTGACCATTCCACTCATCAAGTGTCAGAAAGATTGAAGTGAATAGTGCACGGACCTAACAAGCAAGTCTTAAAGTACTCTATTTATTTGATTGATGGGGTTACTTATGCTACAAAAGAGCATGATGATATACGAGTTGTACAAAACACTAGAGTTAGCTTAATTGTAAATACAATGCAAGTTGCTAGTGCAAAGGATAAAAAACCTATTGTGTCATATATGGTTTTTTTATAGAGTTATAGAAGAAATATGGGTAGTTAATTATCACAAATTTCAAATTCCAATGTTCAAATGTAATTGGGTGGAGAATAATAACAGTGTTAAAGTAGATGATCTTGGTTTCACATTGGTAAATCTCAATCAAATTGGATTCAAATCTGACTCGTTTATCTTGGCTAGTCAATCAAAGCAAGTATTTTATATTGAAGATCTTGAAGATCCTTTGTAGAGTGTTGTACTTGCAACTCCAAGCAGAGAGTACTTTGAATACATAAATGGTAAAGAGTTTGAAGAAATTGCAATCTTCTATCAATATTTTAGCAGAGAGTTACCATCAATGGATGTTGATGAAGAAGATGATAATGAACCACCATGCATTCAGGATGACTGTGATGGGAATTAGGTTAACAATATTTAACTGCTGAACTTTTTGCTTTTCAAGATGAGTTTGTAAACAATTTAAATTGATATGTTATTTACCTTTGAAGATTGATATATTGTGGACAATATTGATATGATGTGGTGTTATTTTTATCACTTTTCTATTAGTTTATACTTTGCTATCAATTTAATATGTTGTTGTCACATTATTATCAGTTAATATCACTTTGTTATCAGTTATTGATATGCCGTGAGTTTTTTTTTAATTATGTTGCTATTAATTTTATCACTTTATTGTCAATTCACTTTTTCTGTGATTTTTTCCCATATTGATGTGAGTTTTGTTTATCATATTGCTTATATATCAGTTGGTATTTAGAAAGCTTATATATATCATATTGCTGTGATCAATAGAAGGTGTGGATTCTATGGAAGACTCTAGAAAGCATGCAAAAAAGATAAGGGTAAGGAAAAAATAGCAACTCCTGCCACTGTCGAGAGTTGGGATGGTAACACAGAGGATTCTACAAATACCCAAACCACAAGAATGTCTAGAGGCAGTACACACCTAGATAAGCTAGCTAGGCAAAGGGTTCAAGGAGTTAGAAAGGATGTTGTATTCAATAAACTTGGACAACCAATAGGAGAAGCAGTTGTTGTAATGCAAAGTTATATTGGTGTGCTTGCTCGAGAAAAGGTTTAAATTAATTACAAGACTTGGAAATATGTTCCAATTGATGTTAAAGAACTAATATGGGAATCAGTTAACATAAGTAAATTTGCATGTTTTAATAATTATTCTGACATATTTATTGTTCATGTTAATCTTTTTAACATATTTCCACTTTTGTGATTTATAGTTGATGTACAATGTTGACACAAAGTGGAAGAAGGGCTGTTTGAAATTTGCAAACAATAAGCGGTGTCAATACAAAACTCATCTCACTTAGACGTTCATTTTAAGTAAGCTTGATAAACCAGAGGAGTTGGATGAGCCACCTACTGGCTATATATATAGTATTACAAGAGATACATGGAGGTCGTTTGTGATTAGTCACATGTCTAAAGATTTCATTGTAAGATTCTTAATTTATTTTTTAAAAATTAGTTTATTTATATTCAAGTTTGAAATAACTAGAAACTAAGTGATCAGCAAAAAGAGAGAAGAAAACAACACATATATCCTCATTGGCTTTCACGTAAAGGATATGCACGATTTACAGAAGAAATAGTATGTATTTTTTTTAGCATATTTCCTTATGAACCCTTCAATTTATTCACATAAAATTATTTCACATATGTTATTGGAATTTTCTTGTTGTAGGCAATAGAATTATGTGATGATGATGACATTAATAGAGCTATTATGCGGAAGAAAGGACGAGTCACCAAAGAAGGTGACTTTAAAGGCGAGGACTTGATGAAAAAAGTACATCAGATTGTAAGCAAAATAACAATACATAAAAGCAACAATTTTATTGAAATGATAACTTTTTAAATAATAATGTTTTTTAATGTGCATGATAGGATGATTATATACAACAAAAGAGGGTGGGTAAGTTGAAAATTGAAGGGACCAAAGAGGATATACTTACCAAAGTACTTGAGACTAGAGAATATAATGGTTGTGTGAGGGGGTATTGGAGGTCATATCACTCCAACAATATATTTTAATTTTGGTAGAACATGGAAGCATGCTGATGTTGCCCAAGATGTAATCATTGAGCATAAAAGGGAGCTGATGGAGGCTAGGAAGAAAATTTTAGAGCAAAATACACATATACAAAACCTTGAAGTAATGGTGTATAAAAAGGGTGCAAGCAACTTTTTGATTAATGACAAAGGCAGTTGCTCAGTGAAGTTGCATCCTATGATTGATGATGACATGAAGATCGATGATGATGACCCATAGATTTTGTGTCAAGTTGATGCTTTACAGGTATAACACTAGTTGTAGTTATATTAATTGTGACCTGTAGATTTTGTGACTTACAACTTTTGTATTTTAGGGTAAACCAGTTGCATTGACATTGGAATCTAGCACAAATATTGTTCCACATGGTACAATTATTAGTGTCAATGAACTTGATAAAATGCTTCATGGTGTTCCATTTTCCAATAATTGTATGCGAGTCTCCATTGATGAAGTAGTGGAAAATCAACACCTTTGCCATATCCAATTCCAAGTGAGTTTGAAGTAATTGGTGATGCTGTAGGAACCCATGTGGCTTGGCCAAAACACTTGACAATGAAGCAAGATGAGGTATTTCTTATATTATATTTTTAATTAAATTGTCACTTTTTTATTAATCATCTTATCTAACTTGTTTACATTTGAAATTATTAGAAGCCTCGAAGGAAGAACTTTGAACAACAAAAAAAGAAACATACTTTGTCAACAAGTGTCCCAAGATCTTTACATATGTTATATTGTTATAGTAAGCGTGCTTTAGATGATGACAGATATATATCAGTGAGTTTAGATAATGATGTGTTTAACGATGATTATGAACTTCTTCTGCACCTTGAGGACATCATTCCATTGTATCATTTGGAGCCACTTTTAGGCAATTGTGTAGTTGGCTACATATGGTAAGTGATTAGATTTAGCAATTTATGCTCATACTAAGATAGTGACTATAATCATGATGTGGTGTTTCTGTAGGGTTACTATAATCATGATCAGTCTATTTTTAGATATCTACCTCTTCAATTTATTATGTTTGCAATGACAGACATCTTTATAAAAAATTGTTGAAAGATAACAAGAAAGAGAAATTTAAATTTGTGAACACACAATATCCCACATATGGCAAACACTACACACGACAAAAAAGGTAAGCTTGAAAGGCTGAACCAAAGGGCAAGTCATTTAGCATGCAGGCTGAGTGGTGCATCAATAGATCAACTAGTATTGGTGTCATGTAATATCGGGTAAGTAAGAATTAAAACATCACTTTCAATTGCTGCCTTTTGATAATTTTGTCACGCTCCGGAGGAGTCCCTGTCCGAAGAAATTTCGGCAGCATCTCCCCTGTACGGCGGACAATCTGAAACTTTCTACATCTCCATATACCTCAGCCACATGCGGCTTGAATAATAACAGAAATAAAATACAACACACAGACATTCCACACAATTTAATAAGCAACAATAAGAAGACTCAAAATCCACCCTACTCAACTACACTCATAAAACACAAATCCGACGATAAGATCAATTTACCTCTTCTACCGTCTAGGCAGACATGTAGTAAAAGCAAAACCAAACCAAATCCATCGACATCACAAAATCCATACCATATCCATACCATCAAACAAAACAAATTTAGCATAGTCTATGTAAGAAAACCGAAAGACCAATAATATCCTCGAGGTCTGCAGGGACTAACAACTGGAACTCTCTCCTGACAGCATCAACCTGAAAAATAACAACAATGAAGGCGGGGTGAGTCCAACACTCAGCAGGTACAACTGATATACAAAGTAGGAAAATAACACCTACTACTAATCATGCGTACAGTCTCCTGATATAAGAAAGATAAAAATGCATCTGAAGTAAACAGGAGAGAAACTGTACTAACCAGGACCTGGGTATAAGGACAAACAGTCCGAGTGATATGGAAATCCTGTATGCATGTCAAACATAGGTATCCAAACAATATACAACATATAAATGCAGCAAACACAAACACAAGCAATAAATGCATCATGCATATGATGCCAATGATGCGTCCTGGTCACCCCTGACGCGAGTCGATCATCTCACACCCAATAGTGAGGCCGAGTGGGTAGGGCTGTGACAACCGTGCACTCTGTCGTCACTACTCCTGATGAGTGACCGAGTGGACGGGATGCTGTCGGAGTACATCTATCCTCCTACTCCAAATCATAAATGGGGGAGCGCAATGCTCTCAACTCTCGGTACACGATGACAGGGAGGAATCCCTGCCGGCTAACACGTTGCATCACGCTACCCATGAGCGGACCAACGGAGCCAAACAAAGTCCCTGCTGCAACACACACTGCCTGAATCGACCACTAACCCATGAGTGGTGGTGTGTGCAGATCCATGTAACTGGCGATGTGCTCAACAATAATGGAGCGGACTATCGCACAGCATGCAATCATGCAAATGGTGCATGACACTAACCACAAAATATCCTGAGCTAAACCATGTATATATATAGAAAGTGCACCATAAGTCAATGAATCAAAACAACGGTACACAGATCAGATAAGGTATACAATCTAGGTCCTGAACATGGTGAAGCATGATATATCACTACCCCTACAAGCATGTATAAATAGGTAAAGTATACATGAGATGCAAACCAAGCAATCAATCAAGCATGTAACAAGTTTTGGGTAGTGATTAACCGAAACAGAATGAGGAACATAATTAATGAAATTTATTAAATTCACTACTATGTATATCAAACGACATAAAGTCAAAAGTACCCGCCTCCAATATAGATCGAATTGAACCAATCCGATGTCGAGACACCCGTCTCGCGTCAAGGTCCTGTGTCACCAATATACATACATTTTTATTTAACTACAACTCAAATGCATAGCCAAATAAAATCCTTAAGGCTATATTAGGGTAAAACCCTAATAAATCTAACCATCTAGTAATCCTTATCATCTCAAATTCAACACATACCTAATTCATCAACAATACAAATCAATTACCTTACTTCTTACCTTATTCTTAGCTACTGTTGATGCTGGATCAAAACGGGTGTTGCTATCGGAACCAAAATCACCTTCACAGATCCTCACTAGATTCACCTCACTGGATCGGATCAAGATTGGAATCAAGCCGGAAGGTTACTGATCAAGCACAAACCTCCTAGGCTCTGCTCGATAGCTCAAAAACACCTCCACAGAATAGCAACCTGTTGAATTCCATTATACTGTTCGGCTCAAGATGGGATCAAAAGTGGACAACACAATATCAAGCAACAATCTCACTAACAACCTTATCTTACCTCAACCGGAATAGTTGCTATCGAAACCTAGAAAGCCACCAAACAACACCTCCCTATCGGAATCCACCCTATCAGCCGCACGAAGATGACCAAGATCTGAACAGGGAATACAACAACCAATTATATCCGACACCTCCCTCCTTCCAATCGCTGTCCACCGAAGGGAGAGAGATGAAATCAGCGACTGTGCTAGGGCACAAGTTGAGAAAAATCCAGAGAAAAGGAGGGTCAGCCACTGCGCTAGGGCACAGCAAGGACAGCAGCACCCCTGCTCCAGCGTCGGCCCATAGCAGATGTCGGCGGTGTTTGGGTGCCGACGAGGAGAAGATGTAGGTGTCGGGGAGCGGCACACAGTGGCGTCGGCGCGCAACAAATCAGAAGAGGGTGAAGGCTTAACTGATAGTGGCTCAAGCGTCGCCGGCGCTTGGCTGTGAACCGGCGTCGGCTGTAGCACAAAGGGAAGAAGGGATCGGGAAGGTGGCTCGACAGGCGAGGCGCTGGATCAGTGTCGGCGCGCAGAGGAGAAGAGAAGCGACGCCTGTTGGTGGAGCAGTTAGGGTAGGCTTGGCGTCGGGGATGGCTCAGAGAGAAAATGCTAGGGCACGCGTGAGGGGGAGAAGGAAACGGCGAGGGAGAGGAGAAGAAGTAAATAAAAGAAAAGAAAAAGAAAAAGGAAATGATTTAAATAAAATAAACATTTCCTCGTTAAAACGTGGTAGCCTAAACAGGCTTTTCCCGGGCCCCATTTTTGTCCCTGTTAATTCGTCCATACGAGCTCCGAAAAATTCTCGAAAAATTTCTAAAAATTTTGAAAAATTCCCTTATCATTATTCGTCATTTTTCGGTATTTTACATTCTCCCGCACTAATAAAAATTTGGTCCCCAAATTTCGTTATCTACCATCAGCAAATACTAACAACAGGTAAAGAGTATAAATACTGAACGGTAAATTAAATCACATATCTCAAGTGAAAAGATGGGGATCCCGAGCTCGGATCATATCCTCGAGCTCCCAAGTAGCCTTCTCGTTCAAATGATGTTGTCATCCAACTTTAACCAGCCGGATAGTCTTGTTCCGCAACTGACGCTCTTTCCAGTCTAGAATTCGTATCGGAATCTCCTCATAAGTGACGTCAGGCTGAACTGGAACTGAGATATTTGTCAGCATATGAATTGGGTTGGGTACGTATCTCCTCAGCATAGATACGTTGAATACATCATGAACGTCTGCCAAGGACGGCGATAGTGTCAGCCGATAAGCTACCGCTCCAATCCTCTCCATGATCTGGAAAGGCCAATGTATCGCGGAGCTAGCTTACCTCTGAAGTCAAATCTCTTCACCCCTTTCATGGGTGAAACTCGCAGAAATACATGGTCGCCTGCAGAGAACTCTAAGAGTCTCCGACTCCGGTCAGCATAACTCTCTTCTGGCAGTTATGTGCCTCTGACATTCTCCGTCTAATAGTACGGACCAACTCTACCTCATACTGAGCTCTATGAGGTCCCAACAACTGGGTCTCCCCAACCTCATCCAGAGGGTGGGTGTCCGACAAGGCCTACCATACAACGCTTCAACGTTGGCCTTTGGATAGCCGAATGCAAACCGTTGTTGTAGACGAACTCTCCAATGGCAAATGGTCCTCCCAACTACCCCTAAAATCCAATACACAAGACCTCAACAAGTCCTCTAGAGTCTAAATAGTCCACTCTACTGTCCGTCTGTCTGCGGATGGAAAGTTGTACTAGATCGGAGCTGCGTGGCCAAGGCCTGCTGCAGACTCTGCCAGAAATGAGACGTGAACCGGGGGTCTCTATCCAAACTGATAGTCAAGGGAACACCATGTAATCTGATGATCTCCTGGCAATATAGATCTGCCAATCGATCCAGGGAATCAGTCCTCCGGATCGCTAAGAAGTATGCGGATTTGGTTAATCGATCAACGATTACCCAAATCGCGTCATGGCCTCGTCCTGTCCTCGGCAATCCCACCACAAAGTCCATAGTAATATGTTCCCATTTCCACTCAGGAATAGGAATCCGCTGAAGTAATCCGGAAGGTCTCTGGTGCTTAGCCTTCACCTGCTGACAGATAAGACATCTAGCTACAAATTCCGCGATGTCTTTCTTCATACCGTTCCACCAGTAGGAACGCCTCAAATCTCGATACATGCGGGTTCCGCTTGGGTAGATCGCAAATCGAGAGCGATGAGCCTCCTGAAGTAACTCCGACAAAACCGGGTGAGACTAAGGTGCGCATAATCTACCTCGGAAGTGTATAACACCCTCCTCATCTCGTGTGAACTCGGTCTGCTGCCCGGAAGTTATGTAGCTGCAAATAAACTGCAAATACTAATCAGCAGCCTAGGGCTCTCGTATCCTCGTCCTGATCAACGACTGAGCAACCATGGTAACCAGAGTACCCTGCTCTGTCTCTCCTTACCCCTCAAGGCCCAAATCGGAGGAACCTTAAATCAAGTCTGTGACCACATCTCGGTGGCAAGCTAAAGTCTCTCCAGACTTCCTGCTAAGCACTTCAGCAACCACATTAGCTCTCCCCGGGTGATAGCTAATGGTACAATCAAAATCCTTCAGGAACTCCATCCATCTCCTCTGTCGGAGATTAAGTTCCTTCTAAGTAAACAGATATTTGAGACTCTTATGGTTAGTGAGAATCTCAAATGTAACGCCATATAAATAATGTTGCCAAATCTTCATGGTAAAAATAATGGCGACTTGCTCCAGATCATGTACAGGGTAGTTCTTCTCATGATCCTTCAACCGACGAGAAGCATAGGAGACTACCATATCGTGCTGCATCAGAACAACGCTCAAACCCTGAATAGATGCGTTGGTGTAGAGGACATATCCGTCCTCTCCAGAAGGTAAAACCAAAATCGGAGCCGACACTAGTCTCCGCTTCAGCTCCTAGAAGCTGGTCTTGTCATCCTCAGTCTATGTGAACTTCACGCCTTTCCTGGTCAAGCGTGTAAGTAGTGTAGCAATCCGTGAGAAACCCTCAACGTATCTCCGAAAATATCGAGCCAAACAAAGGAAGTTGTGAGCCTCTTCTATAGACTCCATCTACTCCCAACGGTAACAACCTCGATCTCCTGTGGAACCACGGTATACTCCTACTAGTGACCGTGTGTCTCAAACATCTCACAGAAGACAACCAAAATACGTACTACTGATCCTCACATCTAGACGTTTCCATCGAAACATCTCTAGAACTATGCAAAGATGATGTGCGTGACTCACCGTGGATCCGAAATAGATCACAACATCGTCAACAAAGACAATGGAAACCGATCCAAACATCTTGAGAATACCAAAATCATCAAGTCTCTGAAAACATCTAAGGCTTCCCAGACCCTAATGGTAAAATCATGACCCATAATGTCCGTATCACAGACATTTCTAACCATAAGATCCCTGACAATAAGTCTGAAATATAATCACTAACAATACAAATCACCAAAGAATAGATCCACCAGTATGAGAGCAACGCTCCATCACAAGAAATACCACATATGTGGGAGCAACGCTCTACCATAAAAAATCCGTAATATGTGGGAGCAACGCTCCACCACAACAATCCAAAATATGTAAGAGCAACGCTCTATCACAAACCAACAATAATATGTGGGAGCTCCGCTCCACCACAAACGATCCATAAGTGTCCAAGGCACCTAACTATCCAACTAGAGGCTGCACGAGATCACTCAACCACATATCACCGTGGGCAGCCAAAGGTATAACAATCCAGCAATCAAATCAAACTCATCCTCAAATCTATCAACATCGTAGTGAGTCACCCACTGATAAGAATATGGGTTGACAGGGTAATCCAACAAATGACATAATGCAGACACTCCACATCCTGCATTCAACATAAGTAGAATCATCATGCTGCTACCAACAATACTCCTGGCACACTTGCTCACACAACATATGTATGATCGACATAATCCTCCAATTTGTACACACCAAACACACTCATAGCACAGGTATAAATCAGTGTGATACCTCCAACAATACCTACTGAACCCGTGTGCATATATCAACATAGGTATAATCAACAATACACCTCAACAACACTCACATGACATATATACACCTATGTCAAGAGTATAATCAACGTAATACTTCCAACAAATCATAATCGACACGAGTATACTCTCAAAATAATCATATAGTAAACAAGATACCTCAAATATTACACCGAACACATCTGAACATATCACAACTCAGATTAAATCGATAAGATATATCCAATAAAACACTCAAACATATGTGCACATTCCACAACATAGTTTTTAATTGACAAATACCTCCAATAAATAATCAGACATGTATGTCTAACCACTCGGGTATAATCTACTAGAAACCCACAATAATCATATGTATAAATGTGTAATACCCAAAAGATAAAGTCAGAATTCAAGAAGATCAAGACACTCTCATTTTTATCCTCAAAAATATCAGCTCACATAATATCAGATGAATCAGTATCTACTCCCCATGAGAGTAAGTTAGCATTCAAAACATCCAATCATTATTTATACCCATAGTCCAATATCAGAGGAAGCAAATATCAATCTTATCATCCTGTTAACTAACCACAACTAACCAGATTTATTAAAATCTCATAGGCACACTCAACCGTAAACTCTCTAGCACCCGATTTATAATCTAATCACCAACTATAATCATCAAACCTGTGAATATCATACATGACACTCACTATGTCACCATCAATGACAACCCAAATAATAGATTATCAAAATAGTTATCCACTAATAGATCATCAAAACAAATATCTAGTAATAGATCATCAGACAACCACATAACATTTACTCTCATAAATCATTATAAATCAACACATCACAATATCTGATCTCACAATATCCCTCAACCTCAAATCATTCTCAACAATGATCAAACATGATAACTCCCCAATGAACAATTTTCATCGTATCGGATACCCTAATATCCAAAAGATATGAGTATAAAAACTCTACTGGCTAAGTCAACAGGAATATGTAGGTATCATCCATTAGACAGCTAACAATAGCAGAGGCTGGTATGTGCCTCCATCTCCTACTAGTAGTAACAGAAGCTAAAACTACTAATGGTATGATCTAAAAAATCACCAGAGACTATAATCCTTGATCTCTATTAAGGTCGACCATGCTCAATGGCTAACCCATCACATGTAATATGTGTTACAACAACCAGACAGGTACTAAATAAAAAATGCTAATACATGTCATAAACTATAAAATTAAACATCATACCTATATGCCGTCTGGAGATGTTCCATCGCTGTCTAGTCCCCAACTTCTGACCTCTAAATTCTGAACATGAAAATCATCGGAAATCCATATAAATCCGAAACGGAGTCTATAACATATACATAATGGAAAATCCGTGAAATCCAAAATAACTACCCAGTTTGACTCGCAAACTTGGGTTAAACCAAAAATCTAGAATACCAAAAGCAGGTATCATAACCCATTCTGATACCAATAAATTGGTATAAGCCAAATCTCGAAAATCCGTAACACGAAAATCAAACAAGTATCGCCAACCTTGGCGCTCTGATACCAAATAAATTGGTAACAGGTTATCCCAAATATCCAAAAATACGAACACAAAGATCGTAAAACCTCGCTCTGATACCACTAAACTGTCACACCCCGTAGGAGTCCCTGTCCGAAGAAATTTCGGCAGCATCTCCCCTGTATCGTGGACAATATGAAATTTTCTACATCTCCATATACCTCAGCCACATGCAGCTGGAATAATAACAGAAATAAAATACAACACACAGACATTCCACACAATTTAATAAGCAACGATAAGAAGACTCAAAATCCACCCTACTCAACTACACTCATAAAACACAAATCCGACGATAAGATCAATTTACCTCTTCTGTCGTCTAGGCAGGCATGTAGTAAAAGCAAAACCAAACCAAATCCATCGACATCACAAAATCCATACCATATCCATACCATCAAACAAAACAAATTTAGCATAGTCTATGTAAGAAAACCGAAAGACCAATAATATCCTCGAGGTCTGCAGGGACTAGCAACTAGAACTCTCTCCTGACAGCATCAACCTGAAAAATAATAACAATGGAGGCGAGGTGAGTCCAACACTCAGCAGGTACAACTGATATACAAAGTAGGGAAATAACACCTAGCACTAATCATGCGTACAGTCTCCTGATATAAGAAAGATAAAAATGCATCTGAAGTAAACAGAAGAGAAACTGTACTAACCAGGACCTGGGTATAAGGACAAACAGTCCGAGTGATATGGAAATCCTGTATGCATGTCAAACATAGGTATCCAAACAATATGCAACATATAAATGCAGCAAACACAAACACAAGCAATAAATGCATCATGCATATGATGCCAATGATGCTTCCTGGTCACCCCTGACGCCAGTCGATCATCTCACACCCAATAGTGAGGCCGAGTGGGTAGGGATGTGACAACCGTGCACTCTGTCGTCACTACTCCTGATGAGTGACCGAGTGGATGGGATGTTGTCAGAGTACACCTATCCTCCTACCCCAAATCATAAATGGGGGAGCGCAATGCTCTCAACTCCCGGTACACGATGACGGGGAGGAATCCCTGCCGGCTAACACGTTGCATCACGCTACCCATGAGCGGACCAACGGAGCCAAACAAAGTCCCTGCTGCAACACACACTGCCTGAATCGACCACTAACCCATGAGTGGTGGTGTGTGCATATCCATGTAACTAGCGATGTGCTCAACAATAATGGAGCGGACTATCGCACAACATGCAATCATGCAAATGGTGCATGACACTAACCACAAAATATCCTGAGCTAAACCATGTATATATATAGAAAGTGCACCATAAGTCAATGAATCAAAACAACGGTACACAGATCAGATAAGGTATACAATTTAGGTCCTGAACATGGTGAAGCATGGTATATTACTACCCCTAAAAGCATGTATAAACAGGTAAAGTATACATGAGATGCAAACCAAGCAATCAATCAAGCATGTAACAAGTTTTGGGTAGTGATTAACCGAAACAGAATGAGGAACATAATTAATGAAATTTGTTAAATTCACTACTATGTATATCAAACGACATAAAGTCAAAAGTACCCGCCTCCAATATAGATCGAATCGAACCAATCTGATGTCGAGACGCCCGTCTCGCGTCAAGGTCCTGTGTCACCAATATACATACATTTTTATTTAGCTACAACTCAAATGCATAGCCAAATAAAATCCTTAAGGCTATATTAGGGTAAAACCCTAATAAATCTAACCATCTAGTAATCCTTATCATCTCAAATTCAACACATACCTAATTCATCAACAATACAAATCAATTACCTTACTTCTTACCTTATTCTTAGCTACTGTTGATGCTGGATCAAAACGAGTGTTGCTATCGGAACCAAGATCACTTTCACAGATCCTCACTAGATTCACCTCACTAGATCGGATCAAGATTGGAATCAAGCCGGAAGGTTACTGATTGTAACGACCAAGCACAAACCTCCTAGGCTCTGCCCGATAGCTCAAAAACACCTCCACAGAATAGCAACCTGTTGAATTCCATTATACTATTCGGCTCAAGATGGGATCAAAAGTGGACAACACAATATCAAGCAACAACCTCACTAACATCCTAATCTTACCTCAACCGGAATAGTTGCTGCCGAAACCTAGATAGCCACCAAACAACACCTCCCTATCGGAATCCACCCTATCAGCTGCACGAAGATGACCAAGATCTGAACAAGGAATACAACAACCAATTGTATCCGACACCTCCCTCCTTCCAATCGCTGTCCACCAGAGGGAGAGAGATGAAATCAGCGACTGTGCTAAGGCACAAGTCGAGAAAAATCCAGAGAAAAGGAGGGTCAGCCACTGCGCTAGGGCACAGCAAGGACAGCAGCACCCCTGCTCCGGCGTCGGCCCATAGCAGATGTCGGCCCGACGAGGAGAAGATGTCGGTGTCGGGGAGCGGCACACAGTGGCGTCGGCGCGCAACAAATCAGAAGAGGGCGAAGGCTTAACTGATAGTGGCTCGAGCGTCGCCGGCGCTTGGCTGTGAACCGGCGTCGGCTGCAGCACAAAGGGAAGAAGGGATCGGGAAGGTGGCTCGACAGGCGGGGTGCTGGATCGGTGTCGGCGCGCAGAGGAGAAGAGAAGCGGCGCCAGTTGGTGGAGCATTTAGGGCAGGCTTGGCGTCGGGGATGACTCGGAGAGAAAATGCTAGGGCACGCGTGAGGGGGAGAAGGAAACGACAAGGGAGAGGAGAAGAAGTAAATAAAAGAAAAGAAAAAGAAAAAGAAAATGATTTAAATAAAATAAACATTTCCTCGTTAAAGCGTGGTAGCCTAAACAGGCTTTTCCCGGGCCCTATTTTTGTCCCCGTTAACTCGTCCATACGAGCTCCGAAAAATTTCTCAAAATTCTCTTATCATTATTCGTCATTTTTCGGTATTTTACAAATTTATTGAATTATATGCACTAATTATGTGTTTGTGTGTAGTTTCGATTTGATTCTCACTGCCATTGACCCTTACAATGAAGTTATTTATTTGTTGGATTCCCTAAGCCACCGCATTCGTGATTAGGATTGGAAATATGTGGTGGAAATATGAGTTCATATTTATTTTTTATTAAGCATTTATTTTACTCAGTAAAAAATTAATATATAAAAAATTATTAACATATGAAGGACCTTAAGATTATTTAATTTAAACAAAGGAAAGGTAGAAAAAGGCTATGTGGGAAGTAGTAAAGGTATGTGTAATTATATATACACATGTATAAAAAATCATCACATGTGTATATTTATCATTAATAATTTTCTCTAATTACCATAGGCTTCTCGGCAACAAGATATCAAACAATGTGGTTATTATGTGATGAGATTTATGAGACAAGTTATTAAAGAAGTTGAAATTATTGAGAGAGATTCACTACGATCAATAGCAATGTTATCTTGCTTATTTCAAATTATTTGAAATAAACTATTTAAAATTTACAAAGTCAGTGTTGATTGTTTTTTTATTAACATAATATGTGAGTTCACAGATCACATAAGTAGAGTACTTTTGGAAAGAAATTGATATGTGTGTTCGGAGTTGCCAGAATATATACAAGATCAAATTTATGAGTAAGTGCATTTAAGTTTAGATAAATTCATTATCATTATTAGCACAAAAGAAGCCTCTAATTTTATAGGCCTTCTTTATATTCTCTACCTTTTGTTCTTGTACTTTCGCTTCCATATCACACCACTTTTCACATTTCATTAACCAGTGCAGATCAGATTAGAAGCTCCTGACTGATTATATAAAGCTTATTTGATGACTATGGATTTAATTAGTGAGCTTTCTGCAACTATCGACTAGTGGACTTATCTTTAACTATTGTTCTGATTACTTGCATTGAAGCTTATTTTGAAATTGGCAATCAATGTTTTGAAAACTGAACAGTTGATTGAACCGGTAAAAGTCTAATGGGTAATTGGCTTGACTAGTTGAATTGGTTAATTGAGAAAAGGTATATTTATAAAATCTATTACCAAATGGTATTCAAGCACTTCAATATGCAAGTGATACCATAATTTTTCTATCATAATGCGATCCACGAAATCATCCGTGGCATCATCCATCTACGCAAATAATTCACTTCCTTGATTTGGCTATAGCTTATATCTTATTTACCGTTAAGCATTAATTGGGAGTGATATGTTTATCATTTTTCTTTCAGATTTAATGATTTATTTTGTTTATTTCATACGTCTAGTCTTGGCCTTTTGAAGTGGACAATTATGATGCGGGATCATAGAAAAAAAAAAAACCTATTGTTAGTTAGAGTCCTAGAGTCAATCATTTGATGATTGTTGTATGGACTCATTGTATCATATTCTTCTATATATAAATAAAGACATTTATTTTGGTTATTATACTTACTTGTATTGGTACCAAATAACTAAGTATAATAGCGTCCTTGAGTATAAGGTTCTTACCTATATCAATCGATTGGTTGAATCGATAGTGAGATGATATAGGGAACACTACTCTTAATCATTTCTAGTCAAGTATTAATATTCATGGACAATGTTAATGCGACGAGACTAGCATGTAGGTCAACTCGATGACTTGATCTCACAAGTCATGGATATGGAGATATCAAGTTGACACATGGGTATGCATTGGAGAATGTATACTGAATGACCCGCCATGAGAAAGTATCATGGATCATTATATGAGTGTCATATACTTTCTCATGTGGCTATTAGTATGACTACTAGTCCTTGGACCTGAAGTCACCATGGTTCCCTACATAAGGAGTTATGTACTTTGGCTTCGTCAAACGTCATCCGTAACTGGGTGAACTATAAAGGCGATTACTGGGTATGTAACAAATTATGCGGAGGGATGTGAGTATGTAGATGGGATCTATCCCTCGTATATGACGGGAGAGACATCGATATTCTTGATAGAGTGAGACCACTAAGTGCATGGCCATGCCCAAATGAGTCAATATGAGATGTTGAGCTCATTTGATTGAGTGAGTCTACTTGGGATTCAAGATTTAGATTGATTAGAGGATGACATGGTCTATGCCTCACATTGATCAATCTAGATGTCAAGGATAGAAGGACACTTGTCATATATTGTGAAGAGTCACAATTAGTAGTCACAAGGTGATGTTGGATCTCAACATTCTTATAACTTGGGTAGTAATGATGCGTTGCTAGATACCGCTCATTACTTATGCTTCTAAATGGGTTTAAGAGCATTGCCAACGTTATAAGAATCTATAGAGTCACACACAAAGGACAATTAGATGGAGATTATGTTCATTTGATCAACCTAAAGGATTAAGTTCATGTGATGAACCAAATTGGATTAAGAGTAATCCAAATTATGTTAATTGAGTTGGACTCAATTTGGTTCATGTATTAAATGAGTCTAATTTGGACTTAGACTCATTGAATCAATTTAATTCAATGAATAGAGATTCATTAAATTAAAATTGACTTGAACCAATGGTTAGATTAGATCAACCAAGGGAGAGAAGTGGTCAAGTTTGACTTGACTTGAGAGGAAGATGAAGGGTCAAGTTTGACTTGACCATTTGCCACCTCATTGGTGAGTTGACATTAAGTGGCTAATGGTGATGTGCCACATCATCAAGGCTAGCACATGTATGTGCCACCTCATGAGGGAGATCAAGAGTTTTTGACTCTTGAAATTCCATGGAGTATATAACCCCTCATGAAAAGTGCCCGGCCACTTTTAGTGCTTATGGAGTTTCAATTTTGTTTTGTAACTCTCATCTTCTTCCACCTCTCAAGCTCTCATCTTCTTCTCCCTCTCCTCCACCTTCTTGGCCGAAACTTCTAAGGGTGCTAGCACACCTTTTAGTTGTTTTCTCCATCATTTGTTCATGTGGATACACATAGAGGAGTATCTACTTTGATACTCTCGAGATTTGGTGAACCTTGGATGAGCGAGATTAAGCGAAGGGCTTCGCATCAAGGGTAAACTCTTCTCCTTTATAGATCTAGTGTAGATCTAGGTTAGAAAACTCATACTCGAAGTTTTTATGAAATTTTATTCTTCGCATGGATCCGGTGGCGGGGGTTTCGGGGTTTCCGCAACGCAAAAAGCGATTTTTGCGGCCCGAAAAATCCAACAGTGGTATCAGAGCCACGTGCGAAGCGAGTATGAGTTTTAATTTGTATTTTTATGAAAATTACAGATCTGTAACTTTCTGTGAATTTATGATTTTTATAGTTTTTATGGGTATTTTTCTCGTAGAAGCGAAGCATAAGTGTTTAGATACTTGTAGGTTTCGACTACCGAGAAGATTTTTCCAAAACGGCAAGGTTTCGCCCCAAATCGTTTTGGGACAGCGGACTAAGGTGCTGTAGGATCGCTTAGGAACACTCGCGATGATTATATCGCGAGTAGGGGCGCTGCCCCTGACCCCGCAAGGGCCTTCGTTCCACGATTGCGCCCGAAAATCACTAAACGGGACCGCCGGGAATTTTTACTCATAAAAAATTGTAAAAATTGTAATAAAAATTACAAAAATTTATAAAAATTGCATAATTTAGAATTATGTATTATTTTGTGATGGTCATGGCTCAAAAGACCCAATTAAATTGAAAAATTATGTTGTAATTCATAATATGGCCTGCGTGCCATTTTGTGTTTGTGTGTGTTGTACTTGATTCGCGACCTGCGTGTCGTGTCTTCCTCTATTTTATATTTCCTATTGTAAATTAGTTTAGACTTGAATGTAACTCGAGTTTCACTTTTGTAATGTGCAAAATGGAGCGGTGGAAGGTCCACTCGAGACGGAGTTACGAGGAGGGCACGAGCAACACAAGGTGGTCAAAGGGAGGAGCTTGAGAAGCTGTTGACCTTAGGTTGACCATCCGATCTTCTCATTGGCTTGAGAAGATCGTAGTAGGGCCATGACTAATCACAAAATATTTAATTAATTGCTTGTGTGTGTATATGTGATGCATGCTAGAATAAGTAATTAATTAGCGCCTTAACGATTCGATTCGATCAATCGCGTATATGAACCACATCGACGATTAGATTAGATCTAAATCACGTACATGATGCGCCCTAACAATTAGATTGGATCTAAATTGAGTATATGATACACCTCGTCGATTAGATTATATCTTAATCGCAACAACTCGTAATGCCTATCATGCCGTGATACCTATCACTACCTCGATCACATGTAGTTGTTGAATCTGCCAAAGCAGAGCAACACAAATTATCTTGGTAGGGTACAGAGGGACAATCTTGGTCCCGCCTATCAACGCATGGGTGAGTAAAACTCAATTAGATTGAGTATAACTAGTTAAATCAAGTTTAATTGTAGGCATTTTTCCAATTGTTGGTAGATAGGACAAAATCATGTTTATATTAACTCTTGGGCGTATTAGCCAAAGCTAACTCGAGTTTTAATATAAATGCGGATCTTGATCCTATAAACAAGAGTTGCATAGAGATGTAATTGGTAATTAGTTACCTACCGATCATACTAGGTTTTGGGCGTTTTAGCCAAAGCTAACTCAGGGCATAGTATGATGTGGATCTTGTCGCACATGAATTATAGAATTCAGTGGGAAGCATCATTTAATTAAAGGCCTAATTAGATGATTAATTGGAATATGATATTTATTTTTCTGCATTTTTTTGTTGTAGATTACCATGACGTCAAACACGAACACCTTCTCTCTGCGTTCTGTCCTTAACAAGGACAAGCTCAACGGAGCAAATTTCCTGGACTGGTACAGGAATCTGAGAATAGTTCTCACCCAAGAACGTAAACTGTACGTTCTAGAGCAACCCATTTCGGAGGCTCCTCCTTCCAATGCCACGCGAGCAGACAAAGATACTTACAAGAAGCATCAAGATGACGCATTAGATGTATCATGTCTAATGCTCGTGACCATGAACTCTGAGCTTCAGAAGCAACATGAGTTAATGGGTGCTTATGATATGGTTGAAAATCTTTGTCAACTATATCAAAGACAAGCGCGGCACAAGAAATTTGAGATCTCAAGGGCACTATTTCAGTGCAAGATGTCAGATGGGGCTCCCGTAGGTCCATATGTACTCAAGATGATTGGGTACATAGAAAATCTACAGAGGTTGGGATTCCCACATAGCCAAGAGCTGGCCACTGACCTGATCTTGCAATCTTTGCTAGAGAGCTACAGTCAATTTGTCATGAACTACAACATAAATGAAATCGACAAGCCACTGCCCGAACTGCTTAGTATGTTACGAACTGCTGAGCTCAACCTTAAGAAGGTTAAGCCCAACTCTATTCTGATGGTTCAGAAACACAAGGGCAAGGGCAAGCCTAAAGGTAAGGGAAAGTCCCAAGCCAAGGGCAAAGGCAAAGCACTGAAGCCAAAAGGAGGGGTCGCCAAGGATGCTACCTGCTTCCACTGCGGTCAGACCGGGCACTGGAAGAGGAACTGTAAGGTGTACCTGGAAGATCTTAAGAAGAAGAGAAGTGAGACTTCCACTTCAAGTATATATGTTATAGAAGTCAATCTATCTATTTCTTCATCATGGGTAGTAGATACCGGATGTGCTTCTAACATTTGTACTAATGTGCAGGCACTGAGAAATAGTAGGGCATTGACGAAGGGCGAGGTGGACCTACGCGTAGGCAATGGAGCACGGGTTGCTGCTATTGCTGTAGGGACTTATTTTCTATCTCTGCCCTCTGAGCTTGTATTAGAGTTGGATGATTGTTGTTATGTGCCTGCTTTGACTAAGAACATGATATCAGTTTCTTGTTTGGACAAGAAAGGATTTTCATTTATAATAAAGAATAAATGTTGTTCAGTTTATTTAAATGATATGTTCTATTGTAGTGCACCTCTGATGAACGGACTCTATATTCTAGACCTTGAGAGCCCTATCTATAACATAAGTATCAAGAGGTTCAAGTCAAATGACATGAACCAAACCTATCTCTGGCACTATCGCTTAGGTCATATAAATGACAAGCGCTTATCCCAGCTCCATAAAGATGGTTTCCTGGACTCATTTGATTTTGAATCATATGAGACATGCGAGTCATGCCTACTAGGCAAGATGACCAAGACTCCCTTTAGTGGACATAGTGAGAGAGCGACTGATTTGTTATGTCTTATACATAGTGATGTATGTGGCCCTTTCAATGTCGCTGCTAGAGGTGGTTATAGGTACTTCATTACATTTACTGATGACTTCAGTAGATATGGTTATGTGTACTTGATGACACATAAGTCTGAATCCTTTGAAAAGTTCAAAGAATTCAAGAATGAAGTACAAAACCAGCTTGGCAAGAATATTAAGATACTTCGATCAGATCGAGGTGGGGAATACCTTAGCCATGAGTTTCGTGACTATCTAGCTGAGTGTGGGATTCTATCCCAACTCACTCCTCCTGGAACACCACAGTGGAATGGTGTATCTGAAAGGAGGAATCGTACCCTATTAGATATGGTACGATCTATGATGAGTCACACAGATCTTCCTACATTCCTTTGTGGCTATGCTCTAGACACAACAGCCTTCATTCTCAACCGAGTTCCATCCAAGGCTGTGATAAAGACACCATATAGGATATGGACTGGGAGAGATGCCTAGGTGTCTTTTATGAGGATATGAGGTTGTGAGGCTTACGTTAGACGTCAAGTCTCAGACAAACTGGGACCCAAATCTGACAAGTGCTATTTTATCGGATATCCCAAGGAAACTAAGGGATATTACTTCTACATTCCCAGTCAACACAAGGTAGTTGTGGCTAAGACTGGGGTATTTCTAGAAAGGGAATTTGTTTCTAGAAAGACTAGTGGGAGTACGTTCGATCTTGAAGAAGTTCAAGATGCGAACAATAGCACTGAAGCCTCGATGGAAGTTGAACTGAAACCACAAAGTACTGTTATGGATGATGTTGTTCCACGAGGAGTTGAGGAACAACAACCAGTTCAAGTAGACATACCTCTTCGCAGGTCTGATAGGGTACGTCGTCAGCCTGAGAGATACTCATTTCTCTTGTCTGACCATGATGACATTGTGCTCATAGAGGATGAGCCCACCTCCTATCAGAAAGCTGTGATGAGACCAAATTCCGAGAAATGGCTAGAGGCCATGAGATCCGAGATGGAATCCATGTACACTAACCAAGTATGGACTTTGGTTGATCCACCTGAGGGCGTAAAATCCATAGGGTGTAAGTGGGTCTTTAAGAGAAAGACTGATATGGATGGACTTATCTATAAGGGTCGCTTGGTAGCTAAAGGTTTCAAGCAGATTCATGGTATTGACTATGATGAAATATTTTCTCCAATAGCGATGTTTAAATCCATTCGAATCATGCTAGCTATTGCAGCATACCATGACTATGAGATATGACAGATGGATGTCAAAACCGCGTTTCTGAATGGAAACCTGCTCGAGGATGTGTACATGACACAACCTGAGGGTTTTGTAGATCCACAGCATACTAGCAGAGTATGCAAGCTGCATAGGTTCATTTATAGACTAAAGCAAGCTTCTCGGAGCTGGAATCTTCGATTCGATGATGCAATCAAACAGTTTGGTTTCATCAAGAATGAAGATGAACCTTGTGTCTACAAGAAAGTTATTGAGAGCACAGTTGTCTTCCTTATATTGTATGTGGATGACATACTACTCATTGGCAAAGACATCCCTTTGCTACAATTTGTTAAGACTTGGCTAGGGACTTGTTTCTCAATGAAGGACTTAGGTGAAGCATCCCGCATTCTAGGCATACAGAACTATAGAGATAGATTTAAGAGATTGCTTGGCCTAAATCAGAGTATGACAAGGTATTACTTCGGTTTGCCATGCAAAACTCCAAGAAGGTATTTCTGTCGATGTCACATGACATGAGTCTTTCGAAGACTCAAGGTCTCTCTTCTAGAGAGGAGAGAGATCGCATGGATCAAATCCCTTATGCCTCAGCCATAGGATCTATCATGTACGACATGCTATGTACTCGTCCTGATGTCTCGTATGCTTTGAGCATGACGAGTAGGTACCAGTCAGATCCAGGTGAAAGTCACTGGATAGCGGTCAAGAATATTCTTAAGTACTTGAGAAGGACTAAAGAATATTTCTTGATATATGGAGGCGATGATGAGCTAGCTGTAAAGGGTTACAGTGATGCCAGCTTCCAGACCGACCAGGATATCGCAGTCAGGGTTCGTGTTTTGCATAAATGGTGGTGCTGTGTGCTGGAAGAGTTCGAAGCAGGACATAGTAGCTGATTCTACGACAGAGGTCGAGTATATTGCTGCATCAGAAGCAGCAAAGGAGGCAGTTTGGATCTGCAAGTTCATCACTGAACTTGGGGTGTTTCCTAGCATCGCTGACCCTATTGAGCTCTATTGTGACAACAATGGAGCAATTGCGCAGGCTAAGGAACCTCGCTCACACCAGCAGACCAAACACATACTACGGCGCTTCCATCTCATTCGAGAGATCATCGATAGAGGAGATGTTAAGATTTGCAGAGTACCCACAGAGGCTAACATCGCAGATCCCTTGACCAAGGCTTTGGCATAGAGAAAGCATGATGGTCACACTAGGTCATTAGGCCTTAGAGCCTACAATGATTGGCACTAGTGCTAGTGGAAGATTGTTAGTTAGAGTCCTAGAGCCAATCATTTGATGATTGTTGTATGGACTCATTGTATCATATTCTTCTATATATAAATAAAGGCATTTGTTTTGGTTATTATACTTACTTGTATTGGTGTCAAATAACTAAGTATAATAGCGCCCTTGAGTAGAAGGTTCTTACCTATATCAATCAATTGGTTGAATCGATAGTGAGATAATATAGGGAACACTACTCTTAATCATTCCTAGTCAAGTATTAACATTCAGGGACAATTTTAATGCGACGAGACTAGCATGTAGGTCAACTCGATAACTTGATCTCACAAGTCATGGATATGGAGATATCAAGTTGATACATGGGTATGCATTGGAGAATGTATACTGAATGACCCGCCATGAGAAAGTATCATGGATCATTATATGAGTGTCATATACTTTCTCGTATTGCTATTAGTATGACTACTAGTCCTTGGACCTGAAGTCATCATGGTTCTCTACATAAGGAGTTACGTACTTTGGCTTCGTCTAACATCACCCGTAACTGGGTGGACTATAAAGGCGATTACTGGGTATGTAACAAATTATGCAGAGGGATGTGAGTGATGTAGATGGGGTCTATCCCTCCTATATGACGGGAGACACATCGATATTCTTGATAGAGTGAGACCACTAAGTGCATGGCCATGCCCAAATGAGTCAATATGAGATGTTGAGCTCATTTGATTGAGTGAGTCTACTTGGGATTCAAGATTTAGATTGATTAGAGGATGACACGGTCTATGTCTCACATTGATCAATCTAGATGTCAAGGATAGAAAGACACTTGTCATATATTGTGAAGAGTCACAATTAGTAGTCACAAGGTAATGTTGGATCTCAACATTCTTATAACTTGGGTAGTAATGATGTGTTGTTAGATACCGCTCATTACTTATGCTTCTAAATGGGTTTAGAAGCATTGCCAACGTTATAAGAACCTATAGGGTCACACACAAAGGATAATTAGATGGAGATTAGGTTCATTTGATGAACCTAAAGGATTAGGTTCCTGTGATGAACCAAATTGGATTAAGAGTAATCCAAATTGTGCTAATTGAGTTGGACTCAATTTGGTTCATGTTTTAAATGAGTCTAATTTGAACTTAGACTCATTGAATCAATTTAATTCAATGAATAGAGATTCATTAAATTAAAATTGACTTGAACCAATGGTTAGATTAGATCAACCAAGGGAGAGAAGTGGTCAAGTTTGACTTGACTTGAGAGGAAGATAAAGGGTCAAGTTTGACTTGACCATTTGCCACCTCATTGGTGAGTTGACATTAAGTGACTAATGGTGATGTGCCACATCATCAAGGCTAGCACATGTGTGTGCCACCTCATGAGGGAGATCAAGAGTTTTTTACTCTTGAAATTCCATGGAGTATATAACCCATCATGAAAAGTGGTCGGCCACTTTTAGTGCTTGTGGAGTTTCAATTTTGTTTTGTAACTCTCATCTTCTTTCTCCTCTCAAGCTCTCATCTTCTTCTCCCTCTCCTCCACCTCCTTGGCCGAAACTTCTAAGGGTGCTAGCACACCTTTTAGTTGTTTTCTCCATCATTTGTTCATATGGATACACATAGAGGAGTATCTACTTTGATACTCTCGAGATCCGGCGAACCTTGGACGAGCGGGATTAAGCGAAGGGCTTCGCAACAAGGGTAAAATCTTCTCCTTTGTAGATCTAGTGTAGATCTAGGTTAGAAAACTCATACTCGAAGTTTTTACGAAATTTTATTCTTCGCACGGATCCGATGGAGTGGGTTTCGGGGTTTTCACAATACAAAAAGTAATTTTTGCGGCCCGAAAAACCCAACACCTATGTCATTATATAAACCCTTTTTCATTGTTGGTCTTCATTCAAATGTTGAAGATGGTAGTCAGAGGTGGCAAAATCTTGGATCGTGGATCTTAGAAAACATCAATATCATGGGTGTATGCCTACTTTGAAACCTCTGGTCTGCTTTATTCACTGTGGCATTGACCATTTTTAATTTCTGATTAACATCTTATTTTAGTTTGTAGGCATTTATTAGTACATGCTTGCTCCATCTTTGTTCTAGTGATATTATGATGCCGAACTCTTCTAAACTACATTTTTTATCAATACTTTTGTACTTCATGTTCTAACGTTTTAACTTAAAAGTATCAGATCAAGGTCCTTTTTCTGAAATTTAATGATTATGCTTTGCTCCAATATGCTTCAATATTCATGAACTAGAAAGTGGCTCATTTCCTTCTATTTCTCTTTCTCAATTTATTTTCAGAAATTGTTTCCATTGCTTATCCTTGCCCTTTTTCCTTAATGGTACTTCACTTTCACCTTATATTCCCATAAGCAATCTCTAGCACATTAGATTGCTGTCATAAGTTATTTTCTGTTTCTTTATGATGGTTAGCATTTCAATTATAAATCCGTTGATATTTGTATCAAAGATAGTGGCGCATGAATTTCAAGTAACTGCACATTGCAATCCTCTCTTATTTTTTTAGTGTCGGATTTATATCCTATTAATGCTGTTAGTGAGATTTTTGACTCGTACACTTTAGATATTTGTGGAATACTACTGCTCACATGCTTGTTCAAATTGGGACTGCAGATTCTTTTTAGGTAAACATAAAAGGTTTATTTATAAAATTTATATATAACAGTAAATGGAAAACATAAAAAAATTGACAATAGCATGCAACCTAGCTAGATATTAGATGCCGTTGAACTGGGCATCCTCTAAATGAAAGTAGTGGATTAGCCAGTAGGTTGGAAACACAAATTGACAATTGTACTAGTTACAGGTAATATACCTGATTTTTACTATTTCTACTGATTTATGTAGCATCTGTTTTTTCTCTCCAACAAGACTAGATTTATTGCTGGTTCTTGGCAACAAGTAGACATGTAGTTAAAACAATAATCTCCATTTTTGAGCAATGAGTATTGGTTTATTTATAGACAATAGCTAGTAGAAGTAATTTTTTAGTTTAAACTGTTGACTATAATTTTTTATTTATATTTCAGACCAATTTTTCAACTTATTCAGAGCTCACAAAGATCTTAGACAAAATCCAATTGCTTCTTCCTGCAATAGAATCTACTCGACCAAGATATAACTCTGGGATACAAGTGTTGTGCTCTTTAAACAATCAAATTGAGAAAGACAAGCTATTTCTTCAGTATTATGCTAGTAACTATGTGTTTTGTCCCAGTCTCAAGCCGACAATCATTTTTTAGTATAGCTAGTAGAAGTAAACAGATCGTTGGTTTTGAGGCAGGTTAGCTTTTTTGTGCTTTTTGTTTTAAATTTGAATGTCACTATCTATTTTGAAATAACTAGTTTTTAATTTGATATTTGCTTCTCCTGTAAATAATAATATCTACTTTGTAGTTGAATTCTATTGTTGTAGTTGAATTCTATTGTTTTGGTATGAGTTTGAAATCATTAGCCGAACTGATTAACTACTATTATATGTCAAATTCGAATCTCTACATGATAAAAGAAAAATAATAGTTTTGTAAATATAAAAATAATAGTTTTGTAAATAGATTTTTTTTATTTTTTATTTTAAAAAGACAACGCTTTTAAAGCGTTGCAAAAGTATTGTCTTTACAAAAAATAACAATGCTTCTAAAGCGTTGCAATAGTATTATCTTTACAAAAAACGACAATGTTTTTAAAATGTTGCAAAAGCTTTGTCTTTGCTACCAACGACAATGCTTTTAAAGCGTTGCAAAAATGTTGTCTTTGTAAAAAACAGCAACGCTTTTAAAGCGTTGCAAAAGCATTTCCTTTGCTACAAATGACAACGCTTCTAAAGCATTGTCGTTGAGCAGACTTTTAACAACAGTGCTTTTAATAACAGTGCTTTTAACAATGCTTTTTCAGATATATAGAGAACGCTTTAAAAGCATTGTCTATCAGCTTTTTTTCTTGTAGTGCCTTATCCAGTCTATAACATATAATCGGCTAGGTGAAGGCTGACTGAATACAAGGCTCTCTATATATGCCCGGACTGGAAAGACTGGCCGGACCCAGAGATGCTTAACTTTATCCAGTCTATAACATATGATCAGCTGGGCGAAGGATGACTGAATACAAGGCTCTCTGCATATGCCCGAACGGGAAAGATCGGTCGGGCCCAGAGATGCTTAGCCTTATCTAGTCTATAATATATGATCGGCCGGGCAAAAATCGACTGAATACAAGGCTCTCTACATATGCCCGGATGGGAAAGACTGGCCAAGCCCAAAGATGCTTAGCCTTATCCAGTCTATAACATATGATAGGCCGGGCGAAGGCTGACCGAATACAAGGCTCTCTGTATATGCCTGGACAAACATAAATCTGGCCGGGATAAAAAGCATCAAGCCATGTCAATTCTTTAATATCGGATGACCAAAGGGAGACCGATTGAACATGGGTTTCTCTATATACGCCTGACCGGGAAAGGTCAACTGGGTCTAGAGACGCTTAACTTGGTCATGTTCCTAAGATACGAGCAGTTAGATAAGGGCCGATTAAACATAATGTTCTCTATATGCACTCAAGCAAGCAAAGACTAGCCAGGATCAAGAACACTTATCCTCATAACATCATAACATCTCATGTAGAGAGTCAGACAGATAAGTGGATGGTCAAGTTTAAGGTTCTGGAACTCGGTAATCTTCATGTGCCTAATTAAGGTTGCTTAGATACAGAGGCATAACACATTTATATGAAGCTCTAGATATATTCATAACAGATAATGTATCAAGTACTCAAGCTAGTTGGCTTACTGACCGGCCAAGATATATTCAACAGAAGGTATGCTCAATATACGACCAGCTTAATGATCGGCCAGGATATATTCTGTTGGTGCGAGAAGCACCAGATGATCGAACCAGTATTTTGATAATGACAAAGAGTTCAAAGTTAAGTTGTCTTGTTTTCTAACAAGTGTCATTGAGCTTGTAGGAAAGTCTTAAGTGTTCTTAGGCAAAATTCCTAGTGGATACTTGGCAGGTGGAAAACCCTAGGAGGAGGTAACACTAGGTCCTAAGGGGTGGTAACCCTGGGTTATAGAAACCCTAGGGCGAGGTAACCCTAGGTCCTAGGGGGTGGTAACCCTAGGTTATGGAAAACCCTAGGGGGAGGTAACCTTAAATCCTAGGGGTGATAACCCTAGGTGGAAAGTCTTAGTAGGTCATGTACTTTGAGTGAAATCCTAAAGTCGGGGACTCTAGGTGAAAATCTTGGTGGTTGCGGACCAGGTGAAAGTCTGGACGGGTCGTGGAGCGGACGTCCAGGATAAAGACCTGAAGTCTCAGGCGTTGAGCAAAAGCCCAATTGGTCTGGAGGACCGGATTAGCAAAAGATAAACTCTCTTAAGAGGAGTAGGTGAGGTCGCATACCTCGAAGAGGGAACAGTAGGCGTCGGTTCAACCTAGGGTTTCCGGAGAAAATCTGAAAGCCAAAACTGGATAGTTAGAAGACTATCAAAAGTTATTCTTTCTTATTGCTTTATTTGATATTTGTCTAACTCTATTTTGTAGGAGACTAACACTTTTTACAGGGTTAGATTTATCGACCGAACGTCCAGATCGGTCGATCGAACAATCAAACAGAAGGATCAGATTTCCAGGTAGATAATTGGGTTCGACCAAGGGATCGGTTGACCAAACCTGGGGTGCAGTCGATCGAATAGTGGATAAGTATCGGCGTGGTCAAGTCTAGTTGATCGGACCAGATGAGCTGGGGATCGGTCGACTAAACGACAGGATTGGTCGATCGAATGAAGAGTCTTATTCGAGCGGGAGCATGTGGATGAGAAGTTGGGTAGGTTTAGAAGGTTTGATCGACCGAACACCTGGATCAATCTATCGATCAGCTTCAAGTCAAAGATTAATCCCAAGATCAGTGGATCTGGATCAAGTCTGACTTAGCGATAAAGGAGGGTCGACCAGCAGCTTCAGACAACACAAACAACAATTCCAAGATCAACAATGGACAACTGCTGCTCTTTGCTATACTACTCTGACAATCGACAAACGACTTTTATTTCTAGTATTGTCGGTAACTTTATTAGATTGTAATTGTACTTAATATCTGTACTTATTTTCGAATCTATAGTGATTTTTCAACGTAAGCGATCAACGATCGCGGGCCTTGGAGTAGGAGTCACCACAAGCTCCAAACCAAGTAACTAAAAGTGTTAGCGATTGTTCTCTTATTTCTTTCTATCTTCCACTAAGTTTACTTTGTATTTTCCGAAATGAGTGAAAAAACCACGAGCCCTATTCACCCCTCTAGCACATCTCGATCCTACAATTGGTATTAGAGGTAGGCCGCTCTGAATTGGTGAAACCACTAATTGAGCAGGGGGATCTTTTTGAAAGTAAAATATATATATCATTTTTGTTTGATCTAGGCATAAAATTAATTAAGGATTACTAATTGCTTAATCTAGAAAGGATAGATAAGGACTTAGGTTTGATTCATACTTGACTAGTTAGACCTAAGATTTTCAAAAAAGAAATTAAATATTTAATTTCTTTAAAAAGTTTTTTTCTAGAAATGGTTGATGATCCAATATCCAAGAAGGTCTAGTGTCTTGTCACAGTTTGGAAGTCAATTATTGAAATTAATATTTAATTAACTAACTGTTAAACCTTAGTCTAACTCAAATGTAGATCAATCCTTAGATTTTAAGCTGAAGTAAAGATTAAATAAACCATCTCATAAAACTTATAAGGTTCCTTGATTGAAAATATAGAAAAGGGTCAGATAGACCTAGGTTTAAAATAAAAAGTAGTTAATCAAATCCAAATTAATTAAACTCAATTTAATTCAGTTAACTTAATAAAAATTCAACTAAAATTAGTTTAATTAATTTAAGTCACTTTAATTAATTTTAAAATATTAATTAATTTCAAAATTTTAATTAATTTTAAAAGTATAATTAATTAATTTCAAAATTATAATTATTTTTAAATCATAATTAATTTTCAAAATTTTAATTATTTTCAAATTATAAATTTTTAAAATCTTAATCATGCTTTTTTAAAATCTTAATTATTTTTAAATATTAATTAATCTTTAAAATTATAATTATCATCAAATGTTCAAATCTAATTAAGCTTTAAATTCTAATTAATTTTTAAATTCAAACTTAAAATTAAAAATTCAATATTTTAAACCTAAATTTAATTTCAAACTGAAAATTTAAAATTTGATATTTTTGAAATCTAAATTTAAACTCAAACTTAAATATTTTTCATTATCATAAATATTTTTCAAAGTGATAGATAAAATTAATTTCAAAATTAGCTTAACTCCATCTCACACAAACTCATAAGCTGAACATATTTGATAATATAGAATGGGTGAGATGGAAAATTAGGAAACTATATATTTACTTTTACTTTAAACTCTCATGCTTGGACTCTAAGACCCTAAAACTTAAAACATTCATTTTTTTTTTTCATTAATTAAGGGAAAGTGAAAGGAAGTTAAGACATTAATTTTTATTAAATATTTTCTCAAAGTTATAGTATTTTTTTCAAGATTTCAAATCAAAGTATTTTTCAAAGAGAAAGTTCAATTTTCTTTGGCTTAACTATTTTTTAAAAGAAAGTAACTTTAATACTTTATTTGAAAAAGAAAGTTCAAATATTTCTAGCTGGAAAACAAAGTTTTTGAAAAAGTATTTTTATAAAGTTTTGTCAAAATCTTTTTAAAGCTGAATACTTAACTAAGTTTTTTTATCAAAATCTTTTCAAAGCTAAGTACTTAACTAAGTTTTTATTAAAAATGTTTAAGCTAACTACTTAACTAATTTTTTTTTAAAGCTAAGTATTGAGCTAAGTTTTTTTTTTAAAGAAAATCTTTTAAAAGCTAAATATTGAGCTAAGTTTTTTTTAAAGAAAATCTTTTAAAAACTAAGTATTGAGCTAAGTGTAAACGACCACCCTTTTTACTACTACTACTACTCTCTAAGGATGACTGTTACTTAACTATTAACTCTACTTAACCGGTGTGATCGAAACCACGAGGAATCCCTACCGAAAAATTTCGGCAGAGTCTCCCCTGTACCGGTGACCATAAACATTAATACATACACAGTATACACAGCCATAGGCGGCTGGAACATATATCAAACACCCACGCACTTTAATAAGTGACAAAAACTATAATATTTACCTATTACATAGAAACTCATCACAGCATGCAAACTAAAACACGAATAAACTCAATAGGAACATAGAATATAAAATACAGTCTCAATGACATCAATCATAGAGTACAACTCAATTACTTCTTATCCACTAAATAGGAAAAACTCAAAACTTCCCAGATCTCTCCATAGTCCTGGCATCACACACCTCCATCAGACATCCTCCTTGTCGCCTTCCTCTTTACACTTTAACTTTTCCTTTATCTGCAGTAGGAGGAAAATAAATCTATAAGCGAAACGCTTAGTAAGTACTAATCTATCTCACAAAAACTCAAAAATACATAAGATATAAAGAATGCTAAAACTGAAATGCTAAAAGAAAAGCTACACATGCTCATATATAGCAAAGCACTAAAATAAACTGCATACTCATGATATACAAGAATAAATCTGCATACTCATGATATAGGAATAAATCTGCATGCTAGAAATAAAGCTAATCATGCTCAATAAACTCATAAGGAAAGCAAATGAAAACTAATATGGTATGCTTAGAATTAAAAGAGTTAATCTTGGTTGGTTCTAAACATAGGTGATACTTGTTTCATTTACTTATATCCTTATACTTGAAATTAGTATTTAACTTTCTTCTTTTCTTTTTTGGGCCCAGGCTTAGTACCATCTTATGCACGCTCTCTAATAGAGACTGAGGCAGCGAGCCTCCAGTCCTATGAGGATAAAGACCTTGGTCTTACCAGGGCCAAGACCTTGGAATTGGTCACCTGGATTTGTTTAACGACAACCTTGGAAGTCAGGTACTAGCCTCTTACTTTAATTTACTTGTTATCTTTTCTAACTAGACCTTAGTCTTTTCTTACTTGTAGTTACCCATAATCCTCAAAAGGTTTAATAGGGCACATAATTATTCCACTAAAATACATGGCTATTCATCTTATTAAAATAACAAAAACAACTAACTATATGCTTCAGATTAAAGAGCTATTAAAAGCTAACTAGCACATATATGTATATGTATCAAAACTAGAAACTAAATCATAATTCAATACTGCTCATGCTATTCGAATACTGCAAGTATATCTAATAGGTAGAGAATTGTAACTAACTGAGCATGCTATAAAAAAAATAAAGCAAGCAAATCAAACTACAAGATAAACTTAATAGCTGTTCATGTTCAAGAAATTCAAGAAACTAACACTACATACTTTAAATGAAGGTTGTTCTTTCCTTTCTGAGTAGCAAGGAAAATGCTAAACCCATTCTAACTAAATAAAGGGTTGTTCTTGCCCTTCTAAGTAGCAAGGAAAATGCTAAACCCATCCTAACTAAATAAAGGAAAACAAGTCTGAACTCTCTAAGCATGCTACAATAAACATAAATCAAGGAAAGCGAATCTAAACTCTCTAAGCATGCTACAATAGACATAAATCAAAGGAAAGCAAGTCTGAACTCTCTAAGCATGCTATAAAATAGAGCAAAGCTATGAAATTCTAAAACTGAATTGCATGTTGAAATGCAAAGGAAACTAAACACTGGAATGCCAGATAAGGTAGCAAAATAAGCTAACTCTGAATCCTTATAACAGCTGAAGCATAAAGCATAAAATTCCTAAATGCATTCAAATGTAAGCGTGTCGTAGTTCTAGAACAACTAAGCTAACTAGAACATGTTGATCTGCTATACATGCAATTTATCGCAACTAAACCACCAAAGCCTAATTTGCTAGTTAAAGCTACGATTTATCATGCAAACCTTCTAGAAAAGAACCAAACTCAACAATCACTAGCATACCTAGCAAATGTTATAGAATAGCTACGCCACTGATTTGTAACTCACGACAGGAAACAACATAACAGGTAATCTAAACATTTCTTACTATGCTTACATGCTAAGAATTAAAGTGAACCCCTTCTATACAATTAAACTCGAACAATAAACTAGCATGCTTAACATGTATGCCACGGAAGGTAAGTAATGAAAGGGAAGACCCTAGCTTATAATCCTGTTCAACATCAAACCCAAGCAAGAAACTTTCAGCACAACAACTTAGCATGGCAATTTGGCATAGCAACTTCTAAAAGGAAACCTAACATAGAAATTTCAACACAGCAACCCTAGCTTATTCAAAAGGGAAATCCCAGCATAGAAATCCGAAAACCTAGTGCCCTAACATGGCAAATTTGGTACAGCACACCTTAGCACAACAATTTAGCACAGCAATTTAGCACAGAAATTTAGCACAGCAATTTAGCAAACCCTAGCATATACTCCTACTCGACACAACAAGATCCGGAAGAAAGGAAAACAAATCGAAGCTTGGAGCAACTCCTACCACATGTGAGTAGTACTTACAATGGTTTGCTTGGACTTACAACCGAGAGAGAGATCTAGGGTTTCGGGTGGAGCTTGAAGATCTCGACGGCTCCTTTGTGTTCCCGAGCTCCCTTCGTCGAGGTGACCACGTACGGGTGAGGACCAGCCGGAAAAAGCCTTCGCCGGCCGCTGGAGGGAGAGAACCCTAGCTCGGTCGCCTTCTTCGCCCGAGAGCAGAACCCGCCGCGCCGCGCATGCGTGTGAGCAGAAGAGAGTTTCGGGCGAGGAGAGGAAAAGAAAACCTAGGTTCTCTTTTAAAACTAGGGTTTTTATTATGACTTAACTATATTTCAATATAGGTTCAGTTAAGGAAAGTTCGGCTGGTCTGTTGGTTAAGCGAATCTCTGCTTAACCCGAGGTTTCTGGTTTAAACCTCGGCTTTGACAATTTTTTTGTCAAAACTTTCTTCGTTTTGTAAAAATATCAAATGACTTCCAAAAATTACGTAAAAATACTCTAAAAATTTCTAAAAATCTCTAGAATATTTTTAAAGCATTTCTAGATATTTTTAAGGACTCTTAGAACTCGAAATAGGGAAAATTGGGTCGTTACACTAAGTTTTTTTTAAGAAAATCTTTTCAAAGCTAGGTATTTAGCTATTTTATTTAAAAGATAAATGATTTTTAAGCCAAGTAAGTGCTATCTTTCAGGGAGAGTTTAAAAGATTCAAAAACTAGTACCCTTTTTCAGATTTAAGGATTCTTTTTCTCTCTAACTTAGTACCCTTTTTTTTTATATATGGCAAAGGGGGAGAGAAAAATCAAAGTTAAGAGCTAAACATAAAACATGAGCATAAGGGGGAGTTTTTTTAAAATATATCAAAATTGTTGTATTTTACTTATGCTCATGCTAAAATTCCTTTTCATTATATTATTATATTTTACTTAACTTTGAATTGTATTGTCATAATCAAAAAGGGAAAGATTGGTGGTCCGGGAAGCACCAGACGATCAAATATGTATTTTGATAATGGCAAAGAGTTCAAAGTTAAGTTGTCTTGTTATTTAACAAATGTCATTGAGCTTGCAGGAAAGTCCTAAGTGTTTTTAGGCAAAAGTCCTAGTAGATACTTGACAAGTGGAAAATCCTAGGGGGAGATAACACTAGGTCCTAGGGGTGGTAACCCTAGGTTATGGAAAACCCTAGGGAGAGGTAACCCTAAATCCTAGAGAGTGATAACCCTAGGTGGAAAATTGTTACAAACCGCAAGTGTATGGTTACGTCGTCAGTAATATAAAAGATTATCATATCCACAGGGATTATTGATTAAGCACTAGTTAACTTCGCACGGAGAATTATCTAGACAAACGTAAGATTTATGGGAAAGAAAACAAGAGAAAGAAAAGAGGAAAGAGTGGGAATAGATCTTGAGAGGGGTTGAGCAAAGAGGATCCTATTATGAAATAAGTACAGTTGAAAATTAAACAATACCGACAACTGAATTAAGAAATTGAAGCTCCGTGTCGTCGGGGACTTGTAACAACACTTCTGGGTCACCTTGTTAGCAGCACACAAGAGTCAGAACACCTGAAAATAGTTGTTCCAAGGCTGCTGGTCGAGACCCCTTATAAGGGTTGTTGGAGGCGCCTCAAAGCCCTTTAAGGGCACCTCCATTCGCCAAGTCAGCCGTATGTGGATAAGCTGAGAAGTAGTCTTCGTCTATCCTCTTGAAGGCGCCTCCATAAGCCTTGAAGGTACCTCCAATGCTGTCTGAGGCACCTCCAGCCACCGTGAGGGCGCCTCCAGCTCCGCTGCGCGTAAACTCTTCTCCTTTGCACCTGAGGCGCCTCAAGCTCCATGAGGGTGCCTCGGGTACTGTTCATCCAAGGTTAATCTTGCTCCTTTGTTCCTACAAAACATGTTAGCCCACAAACTAACCACATATCCTGCAAAACAAAGTTAGCACACACAATAAACATAATAATATGAAAGTTTGATAGTCACGGACTGTCCAGTTCTGACTTCGGATTTCCGACCGAAAACCCTAGGTCGAACCGACGCCTACTGTTCCCTACGTGGGGAACGCTGTTGGAGTGTATACTGAAAGCCTAAGCTTTTGTAAACATTTATGTTGAATAAAGAATCACATTTGGTCAATTTATTTGTAGTTGTTCAATTAATTTATATTGTAGATAACATAGTATGTGGTGTCACATGCAGAAGATGATGTTATCAGTACCTTATAAATTATAAACAGTAGCTCACGACCAAAATGGAAAGGAACAAACCATTAGAAGGTCAAACCATTAGAAGGTCGTAGTGTAATTAGGTATTAGTTTATCTTAACTATATAATTACACTAGTACACTCAGAGTGTATCGAGTAGGACCATTTGAGGTCGTTTCTTTTATACTGACTTTATAAAGGAACAAAGACCTCAGTTATTATGGAAGTGTGTGCTCTTAATCCTAATTTAATAACAAGCACATATATTTGATATTTATTTCTTTAATTTATTAATGGGTGAGATTTAGTTCGATGAATCAATAAGCCCGATAAGTTGGGAAATGATATCACTTATAGTGTGTGTTGTTGATTATAGAAGGAAACTGTGTCCTAGAGATACTAGGTTGATAATGTCCCCAAGAGGAGCTCATAAGGATTGTCATGTTAAACCCTGCAGGTGGACTTAGTCCGACATGACAATAAGGTTGAGCGGTACTACTCTTGGACTAAGATATTAATTAAATGAGTTGTTAGTAACTCACTTAATTAGTGGACATTCGATATCTTAAACACAGGGAGACTAATACACTCATAATAAGAAGGAGACCAAAAATGTAATTTGGGATTGGTGCGGTAGTTCAATAATAGTTCTCTAGTGGAATGAATTATTATTGATAAAATTAAGTTGTGTGTTCGGGGCGAACACGGGATGCTTAATTTTATCGGGAGACCAAAACCAATTGCTCCTCTCGGTCCCTATCGCAGCCTCTTATTTATAGAGTACTATACCCACCTATACCCACCTTCAATACCCACCTAAAGGGGGTCGACCAAGCTAGCTTGGGGATCAAGCTAGGGCCGGCCTAAGCTTGGTTTATGGGTGGCCGTCCCTAGCTTGAACCCAAGCTAGAGAGGGCCGACCATAATAATATTAAAAAGAATTTTAATTTTAATTTTTTATTATGTGGAAGATATAATTTATTAAAGAGAATTAAAATAAAAATATCTCTCTTAAAAGGATCTACAAAAGATTAAAGAAGGAGATTAGATCTCTTTCCTTATTTGTAGATTGGAAAGATATTTTATTTTCTCTTTGAAAATTATTCACATGTTGAAAAATTAAAATTATAGAAATTTCTTTTTATAAACCATGAAGGGATTTTTGAAGAGAAATTTTATTTTTAAAATTTTCGGAAACAATTAGGAAGTTTTAATTTGTTGATTGAAACTTGTCTAATTTTTCCTCTCTATGATGTGGCCGGCCATTATAAGATTAATTGGGAAATTTTATTTTATTTTTCTCAATTAAATCATATCAAGGAAATTAAGGAAATTTTATTGTAATTAAATTTCCTAATTTACCAAGACTAAGGAATATAAAAGAGGGGATTGGGATGCCTTCATGAGACACAACCTCTATTATTTTTCTCCCTCTCTTATTCCTTGGTGTGGCCGGCCAAACTCTCTTCCCCTCTTCTTCTTTGTGGTGGCCGAACCTTTCTCTTGGCTTGGAGCTCTTTGTTAGAGTGTATACTAAAAGCCTAGCTTTTGGTATAAACATTTATCTAGAAATAAGAATCACATTGGTCAAATGTCTACATTTATGATAAATGTAGTTGTTCAATTAATTTATATTGTAGATAACATGGTGTGTGGTGTCACACACAGAGGATCATGTTATCAGTACCTTATAAATTATAAACAGTAACTCACGACCATAATGGAAAGGAACAAACCATTGGAAGGTCGTAGTGTAATTAGGTATTAGTTTATCTTAACTATATAATTACACTAGTACACTTAGAGTGTATTGAGTAGGACCATTAGAGGTCGTTTCTTTTATACTGACTTTATAAAGAAACAAAGACCTCAGTTATTATGGAAGTGTGTGCTCTTAATCCTAATATAATAACAAGCACATATATTTGATATTTATTTCTTTAATTTATCAATGGGTGAGATTTAGTTCGATGAATCAATAAGCCCGATAAGTTGGGAAATGATATCACTTATAGTGTGTATTGTTGATTATAGAAGGAAACTGTGTCCTAGTGATCTAGGTTGAGAATGTCCTCAAGAGGAGCTCATAAGGATTGTCATGTTAAACCCTGCAGGTGGACTTAGTCCGACATGATAATAAGGTTGAGTGGTACTACTCTTGGACTAAGATATTAATTAAATGAGTTGTCAGTAACTCGCTTAATTAATGGACATTTGACATCTTAAACACAGGGAGACTAACACACTCATAATAAGAAGGAGCCCAAAATGTAATTTGGGATTGGTGCGGTAGTTCAATAATAGTTCTTTAGTGGAATGAATTATTATTGATGGAATTAAGTTGTGTGTTCGGGGCGAACACGGGAAGCTTAATTTCATCGGAAGACCAAAACCAATTCCTCCTCTCGGTCCCTATCGTAGCCTCTTGTATATAGAGATTTATACCCACCACATACCCACCTTCTTACCCAACCAATAGGGGTCGGCCAAGCTAAGCTTGAAGCTCAAGCTTAGGGCCGGCCAAGCCTAAAGGTTGGCCTTAAGGTGGCCGGCCAATAGCTTGGAGCCCAAGCTTAGGTGGCCGGCCACATCATATTAAAAAGGATTTTTTTTAAAAATTATTTCTTATGTGGATATCATAGTTTTAAAAGAGAGTTTAAAAAATTAAATATTTCCTTTTAAAGCTTTCTACAAAAGATTAAGAAAAGATTTGAAATCTTTCCTTATTTGTAGATTGAAAGGAGATTTTATTTTTAAGAAAAACTTTCCTTTTTAACCATGATAATAATTTAAAAGAGAAGTTTAAAAATTAAATATTCTCTTTTATTAGTTTCTACAAAAGATTAAGAAAAGATTTGATATCTTTCCTTATTTGTAGATTGAAAAGAGATTTTAATTTTTAAGAGATAACTTTCCTTTTGGAAATTATCCACATGTTTAAAAGAAGAATTTTAATTTATAAAATTTCTTTTTATTAACCAATCATGAAGGGAAAAATTATTTGAGAAATTTTTATAAATTTCTGAAAGCAAATTAGGAAGTTTTAATTCTTGTGTGAATTAAATTTTCCTTGTTTTGGGGAATTAGAAGTGGCCGGCCATTATTATTAAAAGAAGAAAATTGTTTTTTAATTAAAATAATTTTTCTTTTTTATGACAAAAGAATTAAGGAATTTTTTATTAAAATTTCCTTATTTGTCAAGACCAAGGATTATAAAAGAGGGGGTAGAGGTGCCTTCACGGGTGATCAACTCTATTATTCTTCTCCTCTCTTTTCCTCCTTGGTGGCCGGCCCTAGCTTCTTCCTCTTCTCTTCTTCTTATGGCCGACGGCAACCTCTCTTGGAGCTCTTGATGGTGGCCGGTTCTAGCTAGGAGAAGAAGGAGAGAAAGGTGGTTTTGTTTCTTGCATCCCTTGGAGCTTGGTGGTGGTGGCCGGACCTCTACTTCTCTTGGAGAATTGTGGTGGCCGAAACTTGCAAGGGAAGAAGAAGGTGCTTGGTGGTTCTCATCTTGGAAGATCGTTGCCCACACAACGTCCGAGGTTAGAAGAGGAATACGGTAGAAGATCAAGAGGTCTTTTTAGAAGGTATAACTAGTAATTTTTCCTTTCCGCATCATGCTAGTTATTTATGGAAATAATACCAAATACAAGAGGCTTACGATTCTAGTATTTCGAATATGTTTTTCGAAGTTGTGTTCTTTTATTTTTCTTTTCCTTGTGATTTGATTGTTCTTTTTGGTTGACCTAAAGTTATTTTAGGAAATTAAATATTAGCTTTCCATAAAAGGTTTTGTCTAGTCGGTGGTGGTTGTTCCCATATCCAAGAAGGCCATGTGCCTCGCCACGTCAGTACTGGGAACCAATTATGGAAATTAATATTTAATGGAATTAATAACTTAGGTGATTTGGATCAAACGTGTTAAGTTCCGCAGGAGATCCAAGTCTAAACCTTAAAGAACAAATAGATTAAGTTTTGGATCAATCGTGTTAAGTTCATGAGCGATCCAAAATTTAATTTAAAAGAACACATGGTAGCTAGGAAAGGTTCAGACCTTTGTACAAAATTTTGTACAATGGAACCTCTAGGTTTTCCGAGTAGCAACCAACAATTGGTATCGAGCTAGGGTTTTGCCTCGTGTATTTGGTATTAGTTTAATTATGCACATGTCATACATAATTTAGGCGGTTAATAGTAGGATGTGCTAACTTTGTGGATCGCAGGATCCAACTATTATGACTTTTAGTTATTATGTGTGTGATTGGACCCTTGGACATGTCAAGGGCATTTATATGTGTGTGTGATTGTATTAAAGCAGGAGCCGTATTTTGTTTTATTAGGATTTTATTTTGATCTAGATACATGTACATTCCTTTTATGGAATATAGGATCAAAATGTAAAATTCTATTTATGTCATGGATCGAATCTTGCAAAGCGTGGAACCTTCTAAGGACCAGAGGCGCAGCGGAACAAGGAGCAAGATGGATGCGACAGCTAGACCCGGTGGCGGTGGCCAAATATGGCAGCAGCTTGGGATGACAACACACGGAGGACAACTAGAGATAAAAGCCATAATAGTTGAAAATTAGATTTTCTATTTATTGCTTTTATATTGTGTTGTGTGTGCATGTTAGTTTACAAGTTTAGTAGGCTAGCATAGTTAAAATTCCTCATTTATAAATAACTAAGTGGGAGAGGGATTTTTAAGTAAATCTCATGGTCTCCATTACTGGTTTGTAAGTGATGCAAACAAGCTTGCGCGTTGGCTCTGAGTGCCTTCCTCCATAACGGATGAGCTTGTTTGCGGATCACTAGAACAGACTTCCATTTTTGGATGACTATAGGAAGTTAATTAAGAGCGTGTGATCTTCCCCAACGGAAGGGACATAATCTTATTAATGGACTTAGTGTCAAGTAATGGTATACACTTAGACACATCTAATAGTATCCTCCCCATCGGAGTCACTGCTATTATTTGTGTGACCAAATGAAACCAACTATTAATTTGTCATAAAACTAGGTTGACAAGATAATAAAATTAAAGGGTTAAAACTCCTCTTACAAATGATTGATTTTGTATACGTCCACACTAACGTGGCATACAAAATTAACGGTGTTTGAGATAATTTTATTTGTCATAAAGTTACGTTGACAAGATAGTTAATGGGTAAAACCCTCCTCTTACAAATGTTGATTTTGTATACGTCCACACTAACGTGGCATGCAAAATTCATGGTGTTTTGAGGTGTTGGTAAATTTAAATAGTATTGTTAGAGGAATCAATATTATTTTAAATTTAGAGTCTTGACCAAATATTTGATTAAAGATAGACCAACTATTAATTTTATTCGTCGTAAAGTAAGGTTGACGAGATAATAAAATTAAATGATAAAATTTCCTCTTTGAATTTGTATACGTCCACACTAACGTGGCATACAAAATTCATGGGGATTTTTAAGGAGTTGGTCTTAACCAAATATTTTTGTGATTCTTAGGAAGATGGTCAATCCCTAGCTGATATACTTTAGGATAGACTTAGTGGTCCCAATTATTATTGATTGGAAATAGAATTTGGACATTAAGGTAGACTGTCTTCTTAGAACTAAGAACAATATAGGTGTATTTTATTCATTAGTTGATACATGTTTAGTGGAGTTATCTACCGGTACCTGGTGTGTAGATATGGGAGCCACTGATCATGTCTGCAATTCATTACAGGGTTCCAAGAAACCCGACAACTAAATGAAAATAAAAAACACTGTCCACATGGGCACTACTGCAAAAGTAGCAGCTGTTGCAGTGGGAGAGGTTTATTCTCTAATAGGAATAAAATATGGATTTTAAGTAATTGTCTTTACGTACCAAGTTTAGAAAGAACCTGATTTCAGTTTCTAAACTATTATAGATATTGTGTCTATTTTGATAATAAAGTTGTTATCAAGAAAAATAGGGAAGTTATCTATTCTGGTATGATGATTGACAATTTATAATCCAATAACTCCCACGATGCAACAAATGGAAATTAGTAACACATCTTCTAATTTTAAGAGAAAGCAACCTTCGGAAATGAACCAATTATATCTTTGGCACCTAAAGCTAGGTTATACTTAAGTAGGATTCATTGGTAGTGGAAATCTTTCCAACCTGCGAGTCTTACTTGGAAGGAAAATAACCAAGAAGCTTTTAAGTCCAAGGGGTATGGAGTCAAAGATATGTTGAAATCGGTTCATTCTGATTTGTGTGATCCTATGACTATCCAGACAAGAGGTAGTATTGAATATTTCATCTATTTTATAGACAACTATTCAAGATACAAATAAATTTACTTAATGTACCGCAAGACTAAGTACTTTGATTAGTTCAAAGAGTACAAGACTGATGCGGAGAAATGTTAAAGTAAATGTCACTATGGTAAGATCGTAGTGGCAAGTACCTCTTGGGAGAATTTAGGAGTCACTTATCAAAAGTAGGGATTCAATCCCAACTAACTGCACCTGGTACACCCCAACAGAATGGTGTAGTAGAAAGAAGGTAAAGGACTCTTATGAAATAATTAGATAGATGATGAGTTATTCAGAAAATTACCAAATTTGTTTTAAGGATAAACTCTGATAACGAAAGTGAACATAGTACCTTCCAAGTTAGAACTCTCTACTCATATAGAATTGCTGAATAGGTGAAAACCTATTTTGAAGCATATTCGGATTCGGGTAATCCAGCACATATGTTAAAGAGAGACAATGATAAGTTGGATAGGAGTTCACTTGTTTGTAGGTTATCCTAGATAAACAAAAGTAGGTTTATAGTCTTAAAAATCAGAAGGTCATTGTTAGCATCAATGACTGATTTTTTAGAAAAGGACTATATAATGAACCATGTGCTCATAAGTAAATTTGTTCTTAAGGAAATAATAAAGGACATGTCTAACCTAGTACCAACTGTACTAAATGAGATACCACAAGAAAACTGCAACACGTATCACAAATTGATACACAATTACAGAAAGTATCTTGTTGTAGTGGGAGGGTTGTTATGCAACCTAAATAGGTTCATGTTTTGGGAGAGTTTTTAGACTCGATCCTTGGAGGACATGAACCTGATCTCCGGTCATATGATGAAGCACTCCAAGATAAAGATGCAGCATCTTGGCAAAGAGTAATGAATAAAAGAATTAGAATATATATATTCTAATAAAATTTGGAAGCTTGTAGAATCACCAAATGGTGTAAAAGCCGTTGGGTGTAAAAAGGTCTATAATAGGAAAAGAGGGATAGACAGGAAGGTAGTAACTTTCAAAGCAAGGCTTGATGAAAAAGGAAACTTTTTCACTGGTAGTCATGCTTAAGTCTATCCGGATTCTTTTATCTATTTGGCAAGAGGATGTCAAGACAGCATTCCTTAATGGAAGTTTTGAAGAAAGCATCCATATAAAGCAACCAGAAGGGTTCATTGCAAAGGGCTAAGAGCATCTTGTGTAAGCTCAATCAGTCTATGGACTGAGGCAAAGCTTCAAGGTCTTGGAACATCCGGTTTATCAAAGTAATCCAGATCTATGGATTTATTTAGTAACTGGATAAGTCTTGTGTATACAAAAGGTGTGATGGAAGCGTGGTGGTATTTCTTGTACTATACGTAGATAACATTTTTGGTAGTTGGAAACAATATCAAAATGTTGTCAGAAGTAAGGGTATGGTTGTCCAAATAATTCGATATAAAGGACTTAGGAGAATGTATATATTTTTGAGATCAAAATAATAAGGGATCGAAAGAAAAATATATTTTACTTATCCCAAGCTTGATACATCGGAAAATCCTTGCTCGTTTTAAGCATGCAAAACTCCTCGAAAGGTTTCTTACTTTTTAAGCATGGAGTGTCTCTATCTAAAGAGATGTCTCCGTTGACATCAAAAGAGATTGAGGACATGTAGGCAGTTCTTTATGCTTCGGCAGTTAGACAACCTAATGTATGCTATACACGAGATCAGAAATCTATTTTGCCAAGGGCATAGTTAGCAGATATCAAAGTAACCCTAGACAAGGACATTGGACTGCAGTAAAGCATATATTAAAGTACCTTAGAGGCGCTAGAGATTAGATGCTAGCTTACAAGGCAATTAATTTGGTCCCTGTGGGTTACACGGATTTTGAATTCCAATCGGATAGGGACAATAATAAGTCAACCTCGGGGTTTTGTGTTTACTTTAGGAGGTAAAGTCATAACTATGGAAGAGTGATAAGTATAGGTGTTTTCTGGACTCCACCATAGAAGCTTAGTATATGGCAAGCCTCTGAGGAAGCCATAAAAGCTGAATGACTTAATTACCTCAAGATAGACTTAGATATGATTTCTAGTTTGTCCAAAGATTATTACAATTTATTGTAATAATGGTGCAGTAACAAACTCGAAGAAACCATGAGTCTAAAAGGCAAGTAAACACAATAGAGCGCAAGTACCACCCAATACGAGAAATCGTATAAACGAGGAGAAGTTGTTGCCGCCTAGAATGCATCAGATGATGACCTATAGATCTTTTCACTAAGGTCCTTAAGGCGAGAGCTTTTGATGGACATGTTGAAGGGTTGGGAATCAGATGTATGGCAGCAGATATGGCAGCTTAGTCTTTTAGTATAAGTGGGAGATTGTTAGAGTGTATACTAAAAGCCTAGCTTTTGGTATAAACATTTATCTAGAAATAAGAATCACATTGGTCAAATGTCTACATTTATGATAAATGTAGTTGTTCAATTAATTTATATTGTAGATAACATGGTGTGTGGTGTCACACACAGAGGATCATGTTATCAGTACCTTATAAATTATAAACAGTAACTCACGACCATAATGGAAAGGAACAAACCATTGGAAGGTCGTAGTGTAATTAGGTATTAGTTTGTCTTAACTATATAATTACACTAGTACACTTAGAGTGTAATGAGTAGGACCATTAGAGGTCGTTTCTTTTATACTGACTTTATAAAGAAACAAAGACCTCAGTTATTATAGAAGTGTGGGCTCTTAATCCTAATATAATAACAAGCACATATATTTGATATTTATTTCTTTAATTTATCAATGGGTGAGATTTAGTTCGATGAATCAATAAGCCCGATAAGTTGGGAAATGATATCACTTATAGTGTGTATTGTTGATTATAGAAGGAAACTGTGTCCTAGTGATCTAGGTTGAGAATGTCCTCAAGAGGAGCTCATAAGAATTGTCATGTTAAACCCTGCAGGTGGACTTAGTCCGACATGATAATAAGGTTGAGTAGTACTACTCTTGGACTAGGATATTAATTAAATGAGTTGTCAGTAACTCGCTTAATTAATGGACATTTGACATCTTAAACACAGGGAGACTAACACACTCATAATAAGAAGGAGCCCAAAATGTAATTTGGGATTGGTGCGGTAGTTCAATAATAGTTCTTTAGTGGAATGAATTATTATTGATGGAATTAAGTTGTGTGTTCGGGGCGAACACGGGAAGCTTAATTTCATCGGGAGACCAAAACCAATTCCTCCTCTCGGTCCCTATCGTAGCCTCTTGTATATAGAGATTTATACCCACCACATACCCACCTTCTTACCCAACCAATAGGGGCGGCCAATCTAAGCTTGAAGCTCAGCTTAGGGGCCAAGCCTAAAGGTTGGCCTTAAGGTGGCCAATAGCTTGGAGCCCAAGCTTGGGTGGCCACATCATATTAAAAAGGATTTTTTAAAAATTATTTCTTGTGTGGATATCATAGTTTTAAAGAGAGTTTAAAATTAAATCTTTCCTTTTAAAGCTTTCTACAAAGATTAAGAAAGATTTGAAATCTTTCCTTATTTGTAGATTGAAAGGAGATTTTATTTTAAGAAAACTTTCCTTTTAACCATGATAATAATTTAAAGAGAAGTTTAAAATTAAATATTCTCTTTTATTAGTTTCTACAAAGATTAAGAAAAGATTTGATATCTTTCCTTATTTGTAGATTGAAAAGAGATTTTAATTTTTAGAGATAACTTTCCTTTTGGAAATTATCCACATGTTTAAAAGAAGAATTTTAATTTATAAAATTTCCTTTTTATTAACCAATCATGAAGGGATAAAAATTATTGGAGAAATTTTTATAAATTTCTAGAAACAAATTAGGAAGTTTTAATTCTTGTGTGAATTAAATTTTCCTTGTTTTGGGGAATTAGAAGTGGTCGGCCATTATTATTAAAAGAAGAAAATTGTTTTTTAATTAAAATAATTTTTCTTTTTTATGACAAAAGAATTAAGGAATTTTTTATTAAAATTTCCTTATTTGTCAAGACCAAGGATTATAAAAGAGGGGGTAGAGGTGCCTTCACAGGTGATCAACTCTATTATTCTTCTCCTCTCTTTTCCTCCTTGGTGGCCGGCCCTAGCTTCTTCCTCTTCTCTTCTTCTTATGGCCGGCGGCAACCTCTCTTGGAGCTCTTGATGGTGGCCGGTTCTAGCTAGGAGAAGAAGGAGAGAAAGGTGGTTTTGTTTCTTACATCCCTTGGAGCTTGGTGGTGGTGACCGGACCTCTACTTCTCTTGGAGAATTGTGGTGGCCGAAACTTGCAAGGAAGAAGAAGGTGCTTGGTGGTTCTCATCTCGGAAGATCGTTGCCCACACAACGTCCGAGGTTAGAAGAGGAATACGGTAGAAGATCAAGAGGTCTTTTTAGAAGGTATAACTAGTAATTTTTCCTTTCCGCATCATGCTAGTTATTTATGGAAATAATACCAAATACAAGAGGCTTACGATTCTAGTATTTCGAATATGTTTTTCGAAGTTGTGTTCTTTTATTTTTCTTTTCCTTGTGATTTGATTGTTCTTTTTGGTTGACCTAAAGTTATTTTAGGAAATTAAATATTAGCTTTCCATAAAAGGTTTTGTCTAGTCGGTGGTGGTTGTTCCCATATCCAAGAAGGCCATGTGCCTCGCCACGTCAGTACTGGGAACCAATTATAGAAATTAATATTTAATGGAATTAATAACTTAGGTGATTTGGATCAAACGTGTTAAGTTCCGCAGGAGATCCAAGTCTAAACCTTAAAGAACAAATAGATTAAGTTTTGGATCAAACGTATTAAGTTCCGCAGGAGATCCAAAATTTAATTTAAAAGAACACAGGGTAGCTAGGAAAAGGTTCAGACCTTTGTACAAAATTTTTGTACAGTGGAACCTCTAGGTTTTTTGAGTAGCAACCAACACTCTTATGGTGGCCGGATACTACTTGGAGAAGAAGAAGAAGAAGGAGAGAAAGTTTGCATCCCTTGGAGCTTGGTTGGTTTTTTTTTTTCTTCTTCCTTGGTGAAGCTTTCTTGTTTTGGCCGAACCTAGCTAGGAGGAGAATAAGGTGTTTGGTGGTTTCTCATCTTGAAAGATCGTTGCCCACACAACGTCCGAGGTTAGAAGAGGAATTTAGTAGAAGATCAAGAGGTCTTTCTAAAAGGTATAACTAGTAATTTTTCTTTCCGCATCATACTAGATATTTTTGGAAATAATACCAAATACAAGAGGCTTACGATTCTAGTATTTCGAATATGGTTTTCGATGTTGTATTTTTTTTATTTATTTTTCCTTGTGATTTGATTGTTCCTTTTGGTTAACGTAAAGTTATTTTAGGAAATTAAATATTAGCTTTCCATAAAAGGTTTTGTCTAGTCGGTGGTGGTTGCTCCCATATCCAAGAAGGCCATGTGCCTCGCCACGTCAGTACTGGGAACCAATTATGGAAATTAATATTTAATGGAATTAATAACTTAAGGTGATTTGGGTCGAACGTGTTAAGTTCCGCAGGAGATCCAAGTCAAAACCAAAAGGAACAAATAAATTAAGTTTTGGATCAAACGTGTTAAGTTCCGCAGGCGATCCGAAATTTAATTTAAAAGAACACATGGTAGCTAGGAAAAGGTTCAGACCTTTGTACAAAATTTTTGTACAGTGGAACCTCTAGGTTTTCCGAGTAGCAACCAATAAACGCGTCCTCACCTACTCCACTCTGGAGAGCATACCTGATGCTAGTCCGATCCTCCAAACTGAAGATTACCAACCCCTAAGGTTTTTCGCCACCTATGGTTACCTCCCCCTAGGACCTAAGGTTACCCCCCTTAGGATTTTTCTCCACCTAGGGTTACCACCCCCTAATACCTAAGGTTCTCACCCCTTAGGGATTCCCTTCTCCTAGGGTTACCACCCCCTAGAACCTAGGGTTACCACCCCCTGCAGTTAGAACTTTCTTGAAAAACTTCATTCACACATGTTAGATAATAAAATAAATTAACTTTGAATTCTTTGCCATTATCAAAACTTGGGTTCGATCGTCAGATGCTTCCCGCACCAACAATCTCCCTCTTTTTGATTATGGCAACTAAAATTCAAAGTTAAGCAAAAAGAGACAATAAAGAAGTGTTGTAAAGATGACAGTATAAAAATAGGACAAAAAAGCTCCCCCTTAATAAGAGCTTACAAAAACTCCCCCTTGATAAAAGCTCCTTTTTCTTTAATAATTTTCTTTAAATTTTTGAATTTTTTCTTTCTTTGAATTTGCTTATACTCTCCCCTTTTGCCATATATCAAAAATAAACAAGAAGGTAAAGAAAAAGTTTAGTATAGGCCTTAGCTTGTTTTGAGAATTAATTTTGATAAACACTTAACCTTTTTGAATAGATTTTCTTGTAAAACTTTTAGCTACGTGAAATCAAAAGTAAAAATCTTTTTCCTTTAGAAATTGCTTAACAAGCCTGGTTTGCAAAAGCTAAGAGAAAATTGACTTTGAAAGGTAACTTTGAGTTTAGAAAAATATGAAGACTTAGAGAAAAAACTTTGAAAAAGCTTTTTGAATACATACTCAGCTGAATTTGAAAAACTTTTTGAAAAGTACTTAGTTAACTTTTGAAAAAAATGGGAAAACAAAGAGAAATACTTAAATAAATCATTAGTTTTGAAAGAAGGGAGTTTGATAGGAAATACCACACTTAGCTTTAAGTAGGAAATTTTCTTGTAAGATTTTTAGCCAAGTGAAATCAAAATCCCAGAAGTAAATTTAGCTAAAGGAAAGTATTGTCTTGAAAGGTAACTTAGCCAAGAAGTTAGTATAAATAGATGACAAAACTTTAAAGTATTTCAAATAAGACTTCTAGAAAAATATTTGATAAAACGTTTTAAAATGAACTCTTTTAGGGTATCAAAAAGTTGATTTTAAATTTAGCTTAAAAACATTTGATTTAAGTAATTTTAGCTAAGGCCATCCGTAAAAAAAACATTGAAAAAGTCCTATAGTCCAAGCATGAGTAACAAAAAAAATAAAACTCAATACTTAATTTTCTTGGCCACATGTCTAACCATTAGCTACTGGTTGTTTACCTAGAGGGCAACAGTTTTCATTTGGTTAGTCAAGTTAAGTTAGTGATCCAGTTATATTTGACTAAGTCTGGATAACTTAACTTGATTAATGTAAGTTAGTAGAAATAAGCCCAGACTTATGTCGATGCACAGACATAAGAATACTGAAGTCCAGGCAGTACCCTATGTATCTCACACCATTCTAAGTGTTTTCAAACACAAGCAAGTTAGTCCTAGTGTGCTTGTGAGATGCTCTGGCTGAAACTAGGTGTACATGATTTCTAGGGGGTAAAATCCTAGGCTAAACCATTTTTGAAAAAACTAACAAAAGTTGGAATTTTGAAAAATATTTTTCCTATGATTTTAAAACCAATTTTAAAAACAAGTTGAGAAAATAAGTTCTATTCTACTAAGCACATCCCTATTTGTCTTCTAAGTGAATTGAACTCAAGTTCAGGTAAGAGCTTTGTGAATATGCCAGCTAGGTTTGATTTTGACTCAACATAGTTAAGTACAATATCACCCTTAGCTACGTGATCGCTTACAAAGTGGTGTTTTACTTCTATATGTTTAGTCCTTGAGTGATGAATTGGGTTTTTGGTTAGATTAATTGAACTTATATTATCAATTGAAATTTTTGTTTTCTGATATTCTAGTTGATAGTCTTTTAGGGTATGCATCATCCATAATAATTGAGATGCACATTCACCTAGGGCTATATATTCAACTTCAGTGGTGGATAAGGCAACATAATGTTATTTCTGCTTGACCAACTTACTAGGCACTGACCTAGAAATTGACAGTTACCACTTGTGCTTTTTCTATCTAGCTTGTACCCGACATAGTCTGAGTCAGAATAGTAGGTTAGATTAAGGGTGCAAGATCTAGGGTACCATAATTCTACATTTAGGGTTCCCTTAATATACCTAAGTATTCTTTTGCTAAAGGTTAAGTGAGACTCTTTTGCACAAGATTGGTATCTTACACACATACTGTAATGCCCGAAAATTCTCAAAACTATTTTATAAATATTCTATGATTTTTCTGGAATTTTAGGATATTTTTATAGAATTTTTAGAGCAGCGAAAGTAGCAAAAACAAATAGAACCGTAAAATAGCCTACGCGGGAATTGAACCCGAGACCTATTCGGTCCTATGACTTATGGTGAACCATGGTAACCAAGTGAACCCAGCAGGGCCGTGCTGAAAGAAAAGGGGAACAATGTTATTTAAGTTAGAGTTGGGCGGAAATTACCACTTAATATAAATAGGAAATAGTTAAGTGAAGGGTTATTTGGATCGTGATTTTTCCTCTCCTCAAACCCTCATCGCCGAACCTCCCTTCTCCCTCATCTCTCGGCGCCAACCACAAGCAGGGCTAGGGTTCCCCTCCTAGGGCTTCAAGGGCACTTTCCGGTGACGACTTCGACACGAGGACGCTCCCCTCCGCGAGAGGAACGCGTAGACGCGAGAAGATCGTCAAAAGGATCGTCTCCTCCGAAAATCTAGCGATTAGAATCGTAAGAAAATCTGAACAGGAGGTAAGAAACCCCTCACCTGCAGTATAAGTAGCTTCCGTGTGAATTCCATGTGTTAGTTTAGTAGTATGTAAATTTTTGACACAAAGGATGCGAATTAGCGCATACCAAGTGTTCGATAAAATTGTTTAGTTCAGTAAAATGCAACTTAGGCATTTTAGTAGCTTAGATAAATGCGATAGAAGCATTTTTACAGTTTATTTTGTCTTGCTTCAGCTCTTACAGGACTAGATGTCCAATGGGTGGGCTCCCACAGTCGCCTCTAGGTTTAGATAACCTAGTTCTGGGTTTAGACAACCTAGTAAAAGCAAGACAAGAAATTATTAGTTTATGATCAGTACTTTACTTTCTCAGTGGCACTGTACTGGATTAGATATCCTTTGGGCTGGACTCCCATAGTCGTCCCTAGGTTCAGATAACCTAGTAAACCCTACTAAATTCGGGACTTGCAAACCCGGGTCTAGCTAAGGATGCGCGCATAGCACATACAGTTGCCGGGCCCATTAGCAGCATGATATATATTTTCATCTATTATATGTATAGTTTTTAAACTCTCACGAATCAATTGTGTATACAGTTTAAATTCAATATTAGCTTAGTTTAGTTTAGTTCAGTTCATGCTTCAGTTCAGCTCACTCTTATAATTGGGTATGATAACTCTATGTTCAGTTCATGTTACACATGCTTTAGCTGATAGTATGTCATGACTAGCTTTTGATTGCTATGTATTGTATGATAGCATGCCATGTTTTAGTTAAATCAGTACATGTTTCAAATAGCATGTTTTAAAAGCATATTACATCGAATGCATGTTTTTGTGAGGTAGATGGTTTCTTACTAAGCGAAAGCTTACAGATACTTTTCCTTATACTGCAGATAAAGGTAAAGGAAAGATGGACTAGCGGAGGCTGGAGGGCAATGCGATGAAGATGTGTGTGGATGGAACTTGGAATAAAGATCTTAGGGAATTTCAGCAAGCTTGTTTAAGCTTTAGAACTTTTTAACGTTTTGGTTATTTTGCACCTTAGTAAGTTAAATGTTATGAACTAGTTAATCATGCATTCTATCATGTTAGAACACTATTTTATGATGTTAGAATGTTTTGTATTTGGTTTAGAATAGTTATAAGTAACTTTGGCACGAACAAGTGCTGAAATCTGGCCTTTGGCACGAAATCAGAAACTCGAATCGATGAGCTGATCGATTCGAGAGTTTCCAATCGATCGAAGGATCGACTGGGTAATTGGACTCACGAATAGTAGGCCTCTGGATCGATCAGCTGATCGATCCAGCAAGTTCTGTCGCGAACAGAAGGCTCTGGGATCGATCACTGGATCGATTGGCCAGTCTGGATCGATCAGGCGATCGATCCACAATATTGCCCCGAGCACAGTAGCGTGCTAGATCGATCACTGGATCGATCCAACCCACGTCCCGGATATAGTAGCCCTCTGAATCGATCTCCGGATCAATTCGACCATTCCAATCGATCCATGGATCGATTGGAAGGCCTGATATTAGCTAGAAACCCTTAGTTAAGTTCCTTGACCATAAGGAGAGGTAATAATGACATGAATAGCTTAGATTACACCCCTTAGCACATGTAGAACCAAGAAATGATAATAGTTTAGCAAAAATTTTAATTGGTACAACTTCCGCACTTAGATTTAATGATGGTCATGGATTAGTTAGCACAGCAGTGAATGTGACGATCGGTCTTACAGCTTATTTAGTAGAAGGCGGGTCGTTTCAGAGTGGTATCAGAGCAGAGTTCCATACTTCCTACACACACATCAGCATTGAACCTGCAGCTTCCAAGTAAGAAACATCTCTCTCTTTATTATGTTCTTTCTTTCATGTTTATGGATAATGTAGCATGTTGATTGATGATAGTACCTAACATGATAGTGATAGTAGTTATATAAACATGATTGCCTTTGTTATGTATATCCTCTATGTCTTTAGCAATGGCACTAGGACGCCCAGCTAGAAGGGCACTAGCTACTAAGCCCCAGCATGAGGCAGGTAGTTCAGTGCCTCCCCCAGACCTTACAGCATTAGTGGCTCAGTTACAGCAGCAGCTAGCTGAACAGCAACAGGAGATAGCCACCTTGAAGGCTAGTCAGCAGAACACTCCCACAGTCACCCCGGAACCAAACTTAGCAACGCTAGTAGTCTTAGAGGTTCCCCCAGTCCAGCCTACCACACCAGTAGCCCCAGCAACAGAGGCAAGAAGAGAAGCCTATCTGATCCAGTGGCAGAGAGTCAAGCCCGAGAACTTCTCTGGCACCAGTGAACCATGGGATGCTCAAGCCTGGTTCAAAACACTGGAGAGCACGATGGAGCTTTTGGACTGGCCAAAGCATGAAAAGGTGAAGTGCGCCTCCTTCTGCTTGACAGGAGATGCACGCATGTGGTGGGAGAGAATTAGAGCGAAGCGCCCAGTAAATCAGATGACATGAGCTGACTTCGAGAAAAAATTCTTCGAGGAGTTCTTTCACATGCGGGTCACAAACCGCCACTACGACGAGTTCACTGAGTTTCGCCAGGGCAACCTTTCAGTGGAGGAAGCCGTGAAGAAATTCAACAGATTGGCTCGTCTATGCCTTGAACTGGTCAGCACAGAAAAAGAACGAGTTCGGTTGATGCTCAAGATGCTGAGGCCGGAAATAGCAGTGAACGTGGCTGGCGGCATTCATAGGCCGCAAACCACCGAAGAACTAGTTAGCAGTGCTCTGACCACCGAGCACTACCAGAATAATATCAAGCAGCAGAAACAAGTCCTCTCAGAATCTAAAGGTCAAGGAGGCTCAGGTACTCAGAAACAGCAGGGTCACAGCTCCCATGGCTCTAACTGGAAAGGGAACATCAGCAGCAAGCGCAAACCAGGGAGTTACCCAAAAGGAGGACCAGCTAGTAAACAGCCCAACTATCCAAAATGTGCTACTTGTGGGAAATTCCATCCTGGAGTTTGTCGTAAGGGCACACGAGGGTGCTTTGAATGCGGACAGGAAGGGCATATGGCAAAGCAGTGTCCGAACAAGACTAGCTTTCCTCCACCACAGCCGATCCAGTACGAAGCCAAGCCAGCACAATTGCATCAGATGCAGGCCACCTTAGATGGTCCACACATCAGCCAGGGCAGACTAGAAGCCCCCCCCAGCTATGACGAATGCACGGATCTACTCACTGACCAGAGACAACGTAGCAAATGCCTCGACAGTTGTTACAGGTCAGATTAGTATTTTACAGCAAAGTACAACTGTCTTATTCGATACTGGGGCAACCCATTCATATATGTCCAGGGCATTTGCTGAGAAGTTAGCAATACCTCCAGAGGTACTCAGTAGCCAGTTTCTGACGACGTTACCTTCAGGAAAAATTATGGCATCCACGCACTGGCTCAGAGCAGTGCCAGTCATTATAGCAGACAGAGAACTCTTCTGTGATCTGATAGTACTAGATATGACTGATTATGAAGTCATCTTTGGAATGGACTTCCTGATCAGATACGGTGCCTCTATAGAGTGTCGTAAACAGAAAGTCGTATTCCAACCTGAAGCAGAAGCACAGTTCGAGTTCATTGGAGCACCCAGGAGAAAGCCCAAGAAATTTCTCTCAGCTATGAGGGCACAGAGATTAATGGATTCAGGATGTATGGGATTTTTAGCGCACGTAGTCAATACCAGACAGGACAAGGACCAACAGCTAGCAGAGGTCCGAGTCGTATGTGACTACCCAGCAGTCTTCCCTGAAGAGTTACCAGGCTTAGCACCAGACAGGGAGATTGAATTCGAAATAAAGCTCATCCCCGGTACCAATCCTATTTCCAAAGCACCATACTGCATGGCTCTAGCAGAACTGAAGGAACTTCATGAGCAACTACAGGAGCTGCTTGACAAAGGCTTCATACGCCCTAGTCACTCACCATGGGGAGCGCCTGTATTGTTCGTGAAGAAGAAGGACGGGAGCATGCGCCTGTGTATAGATTACCGGGCACTGAATCAAGTTACGATCAAGAACAGGTATCCTCTTCCCAGAATAGATGACCTGTTCGATCAGCTAAAGGGAGCAGCAGTGTTCTCTAAGATAGACCTCAGGTCAGGTTATCATCAGGTGAAAGTTAAAGAAAGGGATATACCCAAGACAGCATTCAGGACTAGATACGGACATTACGAGTTCGTAGTCATGCCCTTTGGTGTGACAAATGCTCTAGCTACTTTCATGAACCTCATGAACAGGGTATTCAGAGAATACTTAGATAAGTTCGTTATCGTGTTCATCGATGACATTCTTATCTATTCAGGAACTCAGGAAGAACACGCAGAGCACCTGGAAATAGTATTGCAGACCCTTCAGCAGAACCAGCTGTATGCCAAGTTCACGAAATGTGAATTCTGGTTAGATTAGGTGTCCTTCCTGGGTCACATCATCTCAAAGGATGGTATCATGGTAGACCCTAGTAAAATAGAAGTTGTGAGTAACTGGAAAAGACCCAAGAACGCTAGTGAGATCAGAAGCTTTCTGGGATTAGCAGGTTACTACAGGAAATTCGTAGAGGACTTCTCCAGGATAGCCTCCCCACTGACAGCTCTTACCAGAAAGAACAGAAAGTTTCAGTGGACAGAGGACTGTGAGAATAGTTTCAGCGAGCTGAAAAGGAGATTGACTAGTGCACCTATTCTGACTCTACCAGAAAATACTGACAGCTTTGATATTTATAGTGACGCCTCTAAATTGGGACTAGGAGCAGTACTGATGCAAAATGGTAAGGTGATCGCCTATGCCTCCAGACAACTCAAGGACTATGAGAGGAACTATCCTACTCATGATCTTGAGCTTGCAGCAGTCGTTTTCGCTCTCAAAATTTAGAGACACTACTTGTATGGAGCTCAGTATAGAGTGTATACAGATCATCAGAGTTTGAAGTATTTCTTCACTCAGAAGGATCTGAATATGCGACAGCGCAGATGGCTAGAGCTGGGCAAGGACTATGACATCGACATCCTCTACCACCCAGGAAAGGCCAATAAGGTGGCAAATGCACTTAGCAGGAAGTCCAGCGCCACCTTACTATCCCTAGCAGCCATGTCACCGCCTCTACAGAAAGAGATCACGGATTTCAGTCTCGAACTTATAGTGGGATAACTCTCTACTATGACGTTAGAATCCACCTTGCTTGGTGACATCCAGACAGCTCAGGAGCAGGACCCTGAAATTCAGAAAATCAAGCAGGGGTTAGCATAATCAGAAAGTGGAGAGTTCAGAATGTCCAATATTGGGGTATTGTACTTTGGTGACAGACTTTGTATTCCAGATCAAGAGGAACTACGAAGAAAGATCCTAGATGAGGCACACAGGACTCCTTATGCGATGCATCCTAGTTCTACCAAAATGTATCAAGACTTAAGAAAATATTTTTGGTGGCCTGGGATGAAAAGAGACATCGCTAGATATGTCAGTACCTGTCTGACCTGCCAAAGGGTCAAGGCAGAACACCAGAGACCAGGAGGAGTTCTGCAGCCTATTCAGATTCCAGAATGGAAGTGGGAAGATATTTCCATGGACTTTATAGTGGGACTACCCAGAACCACGAATGGTTTTGACGCCATCTGGGTAATAGTAGATAGATTAACTAAATCAGCCCACTTCTTAGCTATCAGGATATCATATTCCATGGAGCAGCTAGCTCAGTTGTATCTCAAGGAGATCGTTAGACTACATGGAGTCCCACGAACCATTATTTCAGACAGAGACAGTAGGTTCACGTCACACTTCTGGGAGTGTGTATAGTCAGCATTGGGCACTAAGTTAAAATTTAGCACAGCTTTCCATCCTCAAACAGATGGTCAGACGGAGCGAGTAAATCAGGTACTCGAAGATATGCTCTGAGCTTGTGCCCTAGACTTCAAAGGAAGTTGGTGCAAATATCTGAGCTTAGCAGAATTCGCATACAACAACAGCTATCAGGCCACCATCGGCATGACACCTTATGAGGCTCTCTATGGGCGGAGGTGTAGATCTCCAATCTGCTGGTATGAGATTGGTGAACAGAAAGAACTAGAACTTCAGACAGATCTAGTGGCAAATACCACAGCAGCTATACAGCAGATCCGCCAGAGGATAGAGACAGCTCAGAGCCGCCAGAAAAGCTATGCTGATACACGGCACAGACCTTTAGAGTTTTGAGTTGGGGATTCAGTGTTCCTCCGAGTAGCTCCTATGAAGGGAGTAATGCGTTTTGGGAAGAAGGGCAAACTAAGTCCCAGATATGTGGGACCATACATTATCAGTAGAAGAGTTGGCAAGGTAGCATATGAGCTAAAGCTACCCCAGGAAATGTCAGCCGTCCACAATGTATTTCATGTCTCTATGCTGAAGAAGCATATCCCAGATGCCACCCAGGTGATTGAGCCCCAGTCGGTACAAATCCGCGAAGACCTCAGCTATGACAGTCGACCTATTCAGATAATAGACCGAGCAGTTAAGAAATTGTGGAACAAGGAAGTACCATTAGTCAAAGTTATTTGGCACAGTCACACAGCAGAAGAGGCAACTTGGGAGACAGAAGCCAGCATGAGACAGAAGTACCCAGAGTTATTCTAAGTTTGAGGATGAACTTTTTATAAGGTATGGGGGATTGTAATGCCCAAAAATTCTCAAAACTATTTTAGAAATATTCTATGATTTTTCTGGAATTTTAGGATATTTTTATAGAATTTTTAGAGCAGCGGAAGTAGCAAAAACAAATAGAACCGTAAAATAGCCTACGCGGGAATTGAACACGAGACCTATTCGGTCCTATGACTTATGGTGAACCATGGTAACCAAGTGAACCCAGTAGGGCCGTGCTGAAAGGAAAGGGGAACAATGTTATTTAAGTTAGAGTTGGGCGGAAATTACCACTTAATATAAATAGGAAATAGTTAAGTGAAGGGTTATTTGGATCGTGATTTTTCCTCTCCTCAAACCCTCACCGCCGAACCTCCCTTCTCCCTCATCTCTCGGTGCCAACCACAAGCAGGGCTAGGGTTCCCCTCCTAGGGCTTCAAGGGCACTTTCCGGTGACGACTTCGACACGAGGACGCTCCCCTCCGCGAGAGGAACCCGTAGACGCGAGAAGATCATCAAAAGGATCGTCTCCTCCGAAAATCTAGCGATTAGAATCGTAAGAAAATCCGAACAGGGGGTAAGAAGCCCCTCACCTGCAGTATAAGTAGCTTCCGTGTGAATTCCATGTGTTAGTTTAGTAGTATGTAAATTTTCGACACAAAGGATGCGAATTAGCGCATACCAAGTGTTCGATAAAATTGTTTAGTTCAGTAAAATGCAACTTAGGCATTTTAGTAGCTTAGATAAATGCGATAGAAGTATTTTTACAGTTTATTTAGTCTTGCTTCAGCTCTTACAGGACTAAATGTCCAATGGATGGGCTCCCACAGTCGCCTCTAGGTTTAGATAACCTAGTTCTGGGTTTAGACAACCTAGTAAAAGCAAGACAAGAAATTATTAGTTTATGATCAGTACTTTACTTTCTCAGTGGCACTGTACTGGATTAGATATCCTTTGGGCTGTACTCCCATAGTCGTCCCTAGGTTCAGATAACCTAGTAAACCCTACTAAATTCGGGACTTGCAAACCCGGGTCTAGCTAGGGATGCGCGCATAGCACGTACAGTTGTCGGGCCCATTAGCAGCATGATATATATTTTCATCTATTATATGTATAGTTTTTAAACTCTCACGAATCAGTTGTGCATACAGTTTAAATTCAGTATTAGCTTAGTTTAGTTTAGTTCAGTTCATGCTTCAGTTCAGCTCACTCTTATAATTGGGTATGATAACTCTATGTTCAGTTCATGTTACACATGCTTTAGCTGATAGTATGCCATGACTAGCTTTTGATTGCTATATATTGTATGATAGCATGCCATGTTTTAGTTCAATCAGTACATGTTTCAAATAGCATGTTTTAAAAGCATATTGCATCGAATGCATGTTTTTGTGAGGTAGATGGTTTGTTACTAAGCGAAAGCTTACAGATACTTTTCCTTATACTGCAGATAAAGGTAAAGGAAAGATGGACTAGCGGAGGCTGGAGGGCAATGCGATGAAGATGTGTGTGGATGGAACTTGGAATAAAGATCTTAGGGAATTTTAGCAAGCTTGTTTAAGCATTAGAACTTTTTAACGTTTTGGTTATTTTGCACCTTAGTAAGTTAAATGTTATGAACTAGTTAATCATGCATTATATCATGTTAGAACACTATTTTATGATGTTAGAATGTTTTGTATTTGGTTTAGAATAGTTATAAGTAACTTTGGCACGAACAAGTGCTGAAATCAGGCCTTTGGCACGAAATTAGAAACTCGAATCGATGAGCTGATCGATTCGAGAGTTTCCAATCGATCGAAGGATCGACTGGGCAATTGGACTCACGAACAGTAGGCCTCTGGATCGATCAGCTGATCGATCCAGCAAGTTCTGTCGCGAACAGAAGGCTCTGGGATCGATCACTGGATCGATTGGCCAGTCTGGATCGATCAGCCGATCGATCCAGAATATTGCCCCGAGCACAGTAGCGTGCTGGATCGATCACTGGATCGATCCAACCCACGTCCCGGATATAGTAGCCCTCTGAATCGATCTCCGGATCAATTCGACCATTCCAATCGATCCGTGGATCGATTGGGAGGCCTGATATTAGCTAGAAACCCTTAGTTAAGTTCCTTGACCATAAGGGGAGGTAATAATGACATGAATAGCTTAGATTACACCCCTTAGCACATGTAGAACCAAGAAATGATAATAGTTTAGCAAAAATTTTAATTGGTACAGCTTCCGCACTTAGATTTAATGATGGTCATGGATTAGTTAGCACAGCAATGAATGTGACGATCGACCTTACAGCTTAGTTAGTAGAAGGCGGGTCATTTCACATACCTACCGCAAAAAGAATGTCTAGTCGGCTCACAGTTAGGTACAGTAGACTCCCTATCGTACTTCGATAGTATTTCAAGTCTACTGGTTTATCTTCTAAGTCTGAGTCAATTTTAATATTAGTAGCCATTGGTGTATTAATATTTTTTGAGTTTTCCATTCCAAATTTTCTAACTAATTCTTTAGCATATTTAGTTTGATAGATGTAAATTCCATCTTTGGTTTGTTTAATTTGTAAACCTAAGAAGAAGTTAAGTTCACCTACTAGACTCATTTCAAATTCATTTTCCATTAATTTGGTAAATTCTTTTAAAAATTTAGAATTAGTTGAGCCAAAAATTATATCGTCTATATATATTTGAGCTATAAAAATATCATTTTCTAGGGTTTTTACAAATATGGTTGGATCTATTTGACCTTGGTTGAACCCTTTAGATATTAGATAATTGGATAGATATTCATACCAAGCCCTAGGTGCTTGTTTTAGTCCATATAGGGCATTTTTTTAGCCTAAAGACATGATTTGGATATTCTAAGTCCTCAAATCATGGGGGTTGACCTACATATACCTCTTCTTTGATAAATCCATTTAAGAAAGCAGATTTTACATCCATTTGATAAAGCTTGAATCCTTTATATGTTGCATAGGCCAGCATCATCCTAATGGATTCAAGTCTTGCTACAGGAGCATAGGTCTCATCATAGTCTAACCCTTCTACTTGGTTGAACCCTTTAGCTACTAACCTTGCTTTGTTTATAACTATTTCACCATGATCATTTAACTTGTTCCTAAAAACCCATTTAGTATCAATTATGGTCTTGTTACTGGGTTTAGGTACTAATTCTCAGCCCTGATTTCTTTCAAATTGGGCTAATTCCTCTTGCATTGCTAGTGTCCAGTCTGGGTCGAGTAGGGCTTCGTCTATAGTTTTGGGTTCAATTTTGGAAATCAGGGCTATTTGGCTTAGGTTCCTAAAGGATGACCTGGTTATGACTCCTAAAGTTGGATCACCCAAAATTTGGTCAGATGGATGATTAGTATTTGTTCTTGTTGGTCTTATAGTTGGGTCAGTAACTGGTTCTTGTAATTCACTAGGTTCAAGTGGAATTTCTTCATCATCTTCTAAATTTCTTGAGTTAATATTTTCTATATTGATATTTTCATATACTACATTAGGTAAGTAATTTTCTTCATCAAAAATTACATTTGTAGTTTCTTCAACTTTTAGGATATTTTTGTTGTAAACCCTATATGCCCTACTGGTTATTGAGTACCCTAAAAAGATTCCTGGGGTTGTTTTTGATATAAATTTTCCTAAATAGTCTTTGGTGTTTAAAATAAATACTTTACAACCAAATACTTTTAAATAGTTTAAGTTAGGAATTTTATTATAATATATTTCATAAGGTGTTTTATTTTGATATTTATTAAGTAAAATTCTATTTTATATATAACAAACTGTATTAATTGCTTCAGCCCAGAATTGGTTAGATAGTTTGTATTCATTTAACATGGTCCTAGCAGCTTCTTGTAGGGTTCTATTTTTTCGTTCTACTAGACCATTTTGTTGGGGGGGGGGGGGGGGGTCCTAGGACATGAGTATTCATGTTTATAGCCATTAATTTCATAAAATTCAATAAATTTATGGTTTTCAAATTCTCCTCCATGGTCACTTCTAATTCATTTTATTTGGGTGTCTTTTTCATTTTCTATTAATTTACAAAAGATTTTAAAAACTTCAAAGGTTTCATCTTTAATTTTTATGAATTTTACCCAAGTAAATCTTGAGTATTCATCAATTATTACTAAGCAATATTGGTTTTTGCTTAGTGACTTGGCTCTGTGTGAATCAAACAAGTCTAGGTGAAGGAGCTCAAGTATAGAAGTTGTTATGTTTAGGTTGGTTAACTTATGATTTGACTTGGTTTGTTTACCTTGTTGACAAACATCACAAGTTGAATTTTCAATAACTTTTAATTTAGGCATACCTCTAATTAAACCATTTTGACTTATTTTTTAAATGAGTCTAGTATGAGTGTGATTCAGTCTCCTGTGCCACAACTCGATTTCCTCTTGTTGTGTCAATAGACACTCTTGTGAAGAGGTAGGTAGGTCTATTGTATAAATGTTCTTTTTCCTAATTCCCTTAAGTGTGATTTCAGGATTATTAATATTCTTAATTATGCATTCATTTTTTGAAAAAGTGACTAAGTATCCTGAGTCACATAACTGACTAATACTAAGTAGATTGAAACTAAATTGTTCAACTAATAACACTTTTCGAATATAAAAATCAGAATTTAATTGGATATTACCTATTTCGATTACCTTAAGGGCTCCATTGTTGCCGAACGCAACCGACCCTAAGTTCTTGAGTTTTAGTTTAGTGAATTTCAGTATGTCTCCAATCATGTGCCTGGAGCATCTACTATCTAGCATCCATTGATCCAATTTTTTATGTTCCTACATAAAGTATTTGATTTGAGTCAATTTGATGGATTTAGAAGATAGTTTGACTGAAATTAACTTAATGTTCCATCTCACCAGTCTAGATGATCAACCATGGTATTCCTATGGGTATTTGTGAGATGGTTTATTAGTTTAAGTTAATTATAAAGTTAATTAAGTTATTAAATTGATTGATTAGAAATTATTGAGTTAATTTATTTTAGTTTATGAAGTTGATTAATTTAATTTATTAGTTACGTCGATTAGTTAAGTTAATTAATTAGATTAAATTATTAAGTTAATTAATTGGGTTTAGATAATTAATTAGATTAAATTATTAAGTTAATTAATTATATTAAATTATTAAGTTAATTAATTAGATTAAATTATTAAGTTAATTAATTGGGTTTAGATAATTAATTAGATTAAATTTAAGTTAATTAATTAGATTGAATTATTAAGTTAATTAATTAATTGGATTAAATTATTAAGTTAAATTTGACTAAGTTCAACCTAGATCTATCTCACCCGATTCTAAGTTATCAATCAGGGAACCTTGAGTAGCTTTGTGAGATGGTTATCTTAATTTAAATTATTTCTTAGGATTAATTTATATTTGAGTTAAACTTAGGTTTTCCAATTGGTTAATTAAATATACATTTCGAAGATTGACTCCTAGACTATGGCGAGGCATTAGACCTTCTTGGGTATAGGATCATCCACCACTTCTGGACAGAGCCTTTCAAAGAAAATATATATTTAATTTCCCTTTTGAAACTCCTAGGTTTAATAAACAAGTGTAAATTACTCCTAGGTCTTTAATCTATCCTAGTCTATGTTGGTGCAATATTCTCCAAGTCAAGGTTGATCAAGTTGACTGAACTTGGACTGAGTCAAGCTCGAGTCTTGATGTTTGGGTTTCGATGTTTGACAATACATATAAACAACACATGGAGATTGCAGGTGCAATTGTTCATGTGGGAAGATTGTGAAGAAGAGTCAAGTAAGTCAAGAGTGACTGGATACTTGATTGGGAAGTCCGGTGAGTGAAGTCAGGCAGAAGGAAAGTCCTGGTGAGTGAAGCCAAGCAGATTGGAAATCCTGGTGAGTGAAGCCAGGTGAAAGACCTAGTGAGTGAAGCTAGACAGAAGGAAATCCTGGTGAGTGAAGCCAGGTGAAAGACCTAGTGAGTGAATCTAGGCAGAAGGAAGTCTTGGTGAGTGAAGCCAGGCACGAGGAAATCCAGATGGATCAAGATTGATCGGACATCTGGTGTTAGAAAGACCAAGTAGGTCAAAGGGATTAACCGGATACTTGGCACGAGGTGGAAAGTCCAAGTAGGTCAAAGGGATTGACTAGATACTTGGCATGAGGAGGAAAGTCCAAGTGGGTCAAAGGGATTGACTAGACACTTGGTGAGCAAGTCCTAGCAGGTCAAGGGTGACCGGATACTAGGCATGATGAACCAACAGGTCATGGTTGACCGGATGTTGGTTTAAGGGACTTTAGACTTGATTTTGGGAGAAATCATGAGCTGGATCGATCAGCCGATCGATTGGCTCATGCCCAATCGATCGGCTGAACAATTGGGCGAGTCTTCGCGACAAGCCTCCTCCCAATCGATCAGTGGATCGATTGGGAGAAGTGCGCGATCGCACAGAACAGCTCTGGATCGATCAACCGATCGATCCAGAGCCCCCAATCGATCAGTGGATCGATTGGGAAGTGCAATTCTGCGCGATAAGCCCTAGATCGATCAGCTGATCTATCCAGGCTATTCCCAAGAGCACAGAGGTGCTCTGGATCGATCCGCCGATCAATCCAAAGCCTCCCCAATCGATTGGGAGCAATCCAATCGATTGGGATCCGACCGTTAGCGTCGTATTTAGCTGCTGGCGAGCTATTCTCTCGGTAGATCTCTCACGGCTTCTTCTCCAGCGAGCACAGATCTTCACAGAGCTTCTCTATAGAGTTCTCACCGCCAGTTCTTGAAGTTCTTGGAGGTTCTTCCAAGTCAAGAGGCGGATCTACAGCGAGAAGAAGAAATCTAGGGTTAGGATTTTCTTGTGCAAACTTGTAAGCTTTTGCTTGTGTTTTGTTCCCTTTCCCTTTCTTCTTGTAGTGTGAACTTGTAGGGCTTCTCCGCCTTTGGTAGTTACCATAAAGGAGTGTTTTCATAGTGGAGGGTGCGTGAGTGTGTGGATCCTTGGATTAGTCACCTCTTGTGAGGTGGATACCAAGTAAATCCTCTTGTTAGCATTGTATATTTTGTTTCTTTGTATTTTCCGCTGCATATCTTGAAGAAACAAGCAACGAAGAGCATGACGAGCGCACCGAGATATTCACCCCCCCCTCTAGCTACATAATCGGTCCCAACAAGTGGTATCAGAGCAAGGCCGCTCTTCACCGGAATCATCGTCGGAAGGGGCAAAGAGCTAGAGGGTGAAGAAGTTAGAGCAAAATTCTTCAAGTCAAAGATTTCTTCAAGCTCAACTTCAACATGGAATTCCAAGACAGACTTGGATTCGATACAAGGGTGCCTCCATCATTTACTTCAACAAGCTTCGATCTTTGGAAATCGAAGATCGAGAATTTCTTGATGATGGAGATAGAGCAATGGTTTGCTCTCATGGAAGGTTTTGAAGCTCCAACAAACTCCAAGGGCAAGCCTCTCAAGAAAAGCAAATGGAGTTAAGAGCAAGTTCAAAGGAGCAAGGCAAATGATAAAATGACCAAGCTTTTGGTCAATTTATTGCCAAGCAATATTTTGGCTCAAGTTGGAGAATTCAAGGATGCCAAGGAGCTATAGAGCAAATTGGCAAAGATTCATGAGATCCCCTCCACTGTACCAATTCAAGAAGAATCCAAAGAGGGTGACTCATTGGATCAAGACCAAGAGGAAGAGGACTCCGAGGTTGAGAGATGATCAACTTCTGAAGAAGAAGTCCAAGAAGCTTCATCTTCAAAGGAATTCAATGAAAAAGGAAAAGAGGGAGCACTCTCTTTGTTTCACATACAAGATGAAGATGAAGAAGCCTCCACCTCTAGGATTGAGGGGGAGCAACCTTCGGTGACACAGGATCAAGAAGAAGGAGAAGTCTCCACATCCGAGTCAAGAGAAGAAGAGGATGAAGAAGCTTCTACCTCCACAAGTCAAGCCAAATCAATGGGAGGAAAATCATTTTCGGATCAAGAGGAAGTTTCTACCTCCAGATCCAAAGGAGAAAGTGTCATCCCTACACATGAAGGTATAAACATTTCAATTAAAAATAAAAATCACATTATATGTTTTGAGTGTAGGGAACATGGGCATTATAAGAGCAAATGCCCCAAGTTGGACAAGAAGAAGGGCCAAGTAGCACTAAAGGGCAAGGTGAAGCCCAAGGAGACCACTCCCGGAACAAAGAAGAGCAAGAAGCACATTGTGTGCTTTTCTTGCAATCAAAAAGGACATTATAGAAGTCAATGTCCTAAGGGGAAGAAAGCGGTCAAGGCTCATAAAAGAAACACAAGTCAAGGGGGAGCCTCCAAGGTAAAGCGAAAGGTATCATTTATTGAGTCTACCCCTTTAAATAATGGTAAAAAGCATGCTAGTTCTAATTTATATCATTTTAATGTTATTTACCATAAACATAGGAAGCATGATAGCATTAAGGGAAATCATATGACTCTTCATGCTAAAACTACCACACCTAGGGTTAGGAAGGTAGATAAGAATTTAGGGAATAACTCTAAGGATTTTAGTTATAAGCCTATAAATAGAAATGCTCATGGACTTAATGATAAATCAAAAACTAAGGATTTATGGAAAGAAAATCAAGTCTTGAGGTCAAGACTTGATAAAATGAAAAAGACCCTAAAAAGCATGGAAAATATCCTAAAAGGGCAAAATGAGCAAAACCTAGGTTTATGACAACAAAAGTCATCCAATGGCCATAGAGGTTTGGGATACAAACCAAAGGCTAAGAAGGATGTAATTTCTTACCATAGGGTTCCATATAGCTATGGAACCGAGTCTAGGTCAAATGGACAAGTCAAAAATACTAGGAAGGTTATTCCTAAGAGTATTTTTGCAACAAAAGTGACTAAGACTTCTAAGAAGTCCAAGAAAGTCACTAACAAGGTCACTAGAGAAGAAATTCCTAGAGTTGACCTAGAGAAGGTGACCAAGGTTTCTAAGAAGCCAAACAAAGTCACTAGGAAGGTATCTAGGGAGGTTATCCCTAGCGAGTACCTAGAGCATACAAAGAGCACCAATAGGTTTTGGGTTCCTAGGAGCATTTTCTCTACCCCATAGATGGGTTAGAGAGTGTCAACTCAAATTGAAAGGGTAGTTAGCCTAATCATGATGAAGTTGACACTCAAGGAGCATTTTCAAGGTTATTATTAATCTTTGAAAATGAAAAGGATTATCATTTACTCTTAATTGGAGTAATATGTGCTATGAGTTGACAAGGTTTGATGTATTTTCAATGGCACAACAAAATATGAGTAAAAGAAATGCCAATTTGGGATTTTGGCATTTTCTTATAAAGTTAAAGGCAATCTATGCCTTAACTCAAATGGTTACTCTTGGAAGAGTAGATTGTGCCAAAATTTGAGGAATATAGTCAATTTCAATTGGCCCAACAAATCAAAGAGTAAAAGAAATGTTAAGTTGGGAGTTTGACATTTTATTAGGGACTTAAGGGCAATCTAGGACTTAAATTTTAAGTTAGCCAAGGTCTTAGGATACTTAGATAGGTAATCTAGGTACTTTATTTATGCTAAAACTTGCCATGAGTGTTTGCCTTTTATATATCATGACATCATATTTATTTGCTTTGGCATTCATACCTTATTATGAAAAATACAAAAATATCATGTCATGTCATACATACATCATGTAGTTATAGGATATTTTCTTTTGAAAATTATTTCTTTTTGATGTATGCCATAGCATATCATGCATTATTTTAATTCCTTGCAAATTTAAGGATAAATGACATTTATTAACAAATCACATCCTTGGTGGATGTTCATAACCTCAAAATGCCTAGGTAGATATGCATGATCCCTAAATTAGGGTAAAACCAAAAGTTTACATCTCACTATGAACTATAAGGTGACTTGTATGTGGTTTAGTACACATTAAATACAAGTGAGATGTTAGGATGATGAACAAGACTCAAGATGTTGATTTAATACATATTTGTGAGTTTTAGGTTCATCAAAACACATTGTAGTGTGTTTTCCAATCATTGGGAAAACTAATGTACAAGTCATGTGCATTGAGCTCAAAGAACATAGTTGGAAATTGATTTTGAAAATGATTTCAAAATTGTTTTGGAAAACATTGGTGAAGACTATCTTTTGATAGTACTCATCATTAAAAAGTTAGACACAAACTAGAAGAAAACACTAAAGTTTTTACAAGTTTTCTAGTTTGTGTCAATCTTGGAAAATATGAAGTATTTTCTTAGAAAACTATTTTTCCTTGATAGTCTATACCCTAAGGAATGTCTACATGAATTTTCATAAATTTTTGAATTTTGTAGAATTTTTAGGGAGTTTCTGAAATTGATTGAAATAGAATTTCAGCTTTTTCAGAGCTTCAATCGATCACCCGATCGATCGAAGGGTCTCAATCGTTCGGGCAATCGATTAAGAGCAAGCTTCTCGCGAACATAAGCTTCCTAGATCGATCCACCGATCGATCCAGCCCTCCTGAATCGATCAATGGATCGATTCAAGTTGGTTCAATCGATTGGGACCCAACTCCAATTGATTGGGAATGCTGATTTTGGCTGGTAAAGCCTGATTTCAGCATTTTGGACCATCTTTAGTCTAGGTAACCATTCTTAACCCCTCAAACCATATTTATACACATTTAAGGGGAGTTTTCATGATGAAAACAAGGATGGATTGGTTAAGGAAGACTAAGTCGAAGTTTAGGTTGAGGTTTGGTTTCATTATTGAATTTATAAACCTCAAAACTTCTAATTTTGGGTTTCCTAAAGGTTTAGGGATTCCAAGTCATTGTTGGTGCAATGACAGAAGTTTCGTGCATGTCTTTAGGAGGAGTTACTCTTTAAGGACATGAAAAATACTTTTCATACACCTTAGAAGGTGGTTAACCTTCTTTAGTGAATATGCTCAAGGTTGAGCATTTGGAAATAATAGAGAGTGGATATCTTCGTTATTCAAGTAGTGTTTGCTCAAGGATGAGCATTTAATGAAAATGAAGGGTATGTGACCTTCGTTATTGGGTTGTGAGCAACGAGTGAAGTTGTGAACAACGTTAGGTAACTCTTCAGGGGGAGAGTTTGTTTATTTTGATGTGTGCCAATAGGGGGAGAATGAAAGGGTTTAAGTTAGGCCTTCATTATCTAAGTGGGAGTTTGCCCTCTTAGGGGGAGAACGTAGGGTTTAGCTTACGCCTTCATTACCTAGTGGCATGAAGGGAGTTGAGGCTATGGGTTTAGCCTAACTTAAATATGGTATTGTCAAACATCAAAAAGGGGGAGATTGTTAGTGGAATATTCCCCAGGTCAAGGTTGACCAAGTTGACTGAGCTTGGACTGAGTCAAGCTCGAGTCTTGATGTTTGGGTTTCGATGTTTGACAATACATATAAACAACACATGAAGATTGCAGGTGCAATTGTTCATGTGGGGAGATTGTGAAGAAGAGTCAAGTAGGTCAAGAGTGACTGGATACTTGACTGGGAAGTCCTGGCGAGTGAAGCCAGGCAGAAGGAAAGTCCTAGTGAGTGAAGCCAGGCATATTGGAAATCCTGGTGAGTGAAGCTAGGTGAAAGACCTAGTGAGTGAAGCTAGGCAGAAGGAAATCCTGGTGAGTGAAGCCAGGTGAAAGACCTAGTGAGTGAAGCTAGGCAGAAGGAAATCCTAGTGAGTGAAGCCAGGCAGGAGGAAATCCAGATGGATCAAGGCTGATCGGACATCTGGTGTTGGAAAGACCAAGTAGGTCAAAGGGATTGACCGGATACTTGGCACGAGGTGGAAAGTCCAAGTAGGTCAAAGGGATTGACTGGATACTTGGCACGAGGAGGAAAATCCAAGTGGGTCAAAGGGATTGACTGGACACTTGGTGAGTAAGTCCTAGCAGGTCAAGGGTGAACGGATGCTAGGCACGATGAACCAACAGGTCATGGTTGACCGGATGTTGGTTTAAGGGACTTTAGACTTGATTTTGGGAGAAATCATGAGCTGGATCGATCAGCCGATCGATTGGCTCATGCCCAATCGATCGGCTGATCGATTGGGCGAGTCTTCGCGACAAGCCTCCTCCCAATCGATCAGTGGATCGATTGGGAGAAGTGCGCGATCGCACAGAACAGCTCTGGATCGATCAACCGATCGATCCAGAGCCCCCAATCGATCAGTGGATCGATTGGGAAGTGTGATTCTGCGCAATAAACCCTGGATCGATCAGCTGATCTATCCAGACCATTCCTAAGAGCACAGAGGCACTCTGGATCGATCCGCCGATCGATCCAAAGCCTCCCCAATCGATTGGGAGCAATCCAATCGATTGGGATCCGACCGTTGGCGTCGTATTTAGCTGCTGGCGAGCTGTTCTCTCGGTAGATCTCTCACGGCTTCTTCTCCAGCGAGCACAGAGCTTCTCCACAGAGTTATCACCGCCAGTTCTTGAAGTTCTTGGAGGTTCTTCCAAGTCAAGAGGCGGATCTACAGCGAGAAGAATAAATCTAGGGTTAGGGTTTTCTTGTGCAAACTTGTAAGCTTTTGCTTGTGTTTTGTTCCCTTTCCCTTTCTTCTTGTAGTGTGAACTTGTAGGGCTTCTCTGCCTTTGGTAGTTACCATAAAGGAGTGTTTTCATAGTGGAGGGTGCGTGAGTGTGTGGATCCTTGGATTAGTCACCTCTTGTGAGGTGGATACCAAGTAAATCCTCTTGTTAGCATTGTGTATTTTGTTTCTTTGTATTTTCCGCTGCATATCTTGAAGAAACAAGCAACGAAGAGCACGACGAGTGCACCAAGCTATTCACCCCCCCCCCCCTCTAGCTACATAATCAGTCCCAACAGTCTAAACATGCTTATTACAAGAAAAAAATAAACAATCATCAAACAATTTTTATCTATTTATAAAGATAATTTTTCTATTGGCTCCCCCTGGATCATAGCCTCGATATGGTCTATCAAGGTAATGTACTTGATCCTTGGGGACCCAATATTGACCAAGTCCAACTTGATTGACCAAGTTGGACTTAGGTACTCATGCTTGGACTATCTTTATATTCGGTCTGTTAACAAGCGATAAATAAGACTGATATTTCTTTTTAACTTTAAATCCTAATCCGGATCGATTGTATATGGCTTTCTGTTTTCCATGAATCAAGTCAAGATTCTTGGAACCCAGTGTAAACCATTCTAATGCGTTTTTCAAATCATTGACTTGAATTTTCAAGCTGGAATTCTCTTCCTCAAGTTTTTGGACTTGAGTTGAGGTTCCAGTCTGAACAGCGTCAGCCAAGGATTCGGTATTAGTCACTTCTTTAAGAGATGTTACTTCCTTTAGAAACGACTTGATCCGAACATTAGACTTAGCTAGTTTACGCATTAAGTAATTTATTAAATTTTACTTACAGAGGAGATTGGCCCTTTGGAAACGGATATGGATCCGTGGCTTCTCTCGGACTCAGCTTTCGATTCATCCTCGCTTCCAGATTCGTTGATTTGGTCCCTGGCCGTTATTGCGAGGAAACTCGTCTGTTCTAGTTATTCATCGTCGGACTCTTCCGAAGAAGACTCGTCCCAAGTTGCTTTCAGGGCCTTCTTCCTTCTTGGTTTCTTCGTATCTTTCTGGTTCAGGCAGTTGGCCTTGATGTGCCCCTTTTAGTTGCATCCATAGCACGTCACCTCGAACTTCACCTTTGGTTGGGCCTCCTTGGATTGGATTACCTTTTTGACATCCTTCTTGTTGAAGCCCCTCTTCTTTCTGTAGAGTTTCCTCACCAGATTGACAAGTTCAGTCATGTTGTCGTCGTTGTCGTCCAAATCCGGTTCTTCTTCCAACTCTGATTCGGTTCTGCGCCTTTTGCTTATACCTGTAACCAAGGATATACCCTTCTCGGCTGGGCGTGCATTAGTCTACTCATGCAATTCAAACTCAGAAAAAAGTTCATCTAACTTTATTGACGAAAGACCCTTGGATACCTTGTACGCATCAACCATGGATGCCCACAAGGTATTCCTAGGAAAGGCGTTGAGTGCATACCTTATAATGTCACGGTTCTCCACCCTTTGGCCGATTGCGTGGTTGCAACAAATCGAAGCGACCCCGCTCTGATGCCAATTGTTGGATCGAGAAGCGTTAGAGGGGGTGAATAGCACTCGTGGCTTTCACTTGACGTAATCAAAAACTCGACGAGCAACGCAGCAGAAAAAAATAAAATGCACACACACAGAAGGACCCAAGTATTTTTACTTGGTTTGGAGCCTTGGGAGACTCCTACTCCAAGGCCCATGCTCGTTGAGCGTTTACTTTGGGCAATCACTATAATATCGTGAAAGAGTACAATTATGAAATAAGTACAGCTGAAAATTAAACAATATCGTCAATCGAATTAAGAAATTGAAGCTCCGGGTCTTCGGGGACTTGTAACAGCACTTCTGGGTTGCCTTGTAAGCAGCACACAAGAGTCAGAACACCTGAGAATAGTTGTTCCAAGGCTCTTGGTCGAGAACCCTTATAAGGGATGTTGGAGGCGCCTCCATTCGCCGAGTCAGCTGCGCGTGGATAAGCTGAGAAGTAGTCTTCGTCTATCCTCTTGAAGGCGCCTCCATAAGCCGTGAAGGTGCCTCCAATGCTGTCTGAGGCACCTCAAGCCACCGTGAGGGCGCCTCCAGCTCTGCTGCGCGCAAACTCTTCTCCTTTGCACCCGAGGCGCCTCAAGCTCCATGAGGGTGCCTCGGGTACTGTTCATCCGAGGCTAATCTTGCTCCTTTGTCCCTACAAAACATGTTAGCCCACAAACCAACCACATATCCTGCAAAACAAAGTTAGCACACATAATAAACATGATAATATGAAAGTTTGATAGTCACGGACTGTCCGGTTCTGACTTCAAATTTCTGACCGAAAATCCTAGGTCGAACCGACGCCTACTGTTCACTATGCGGGGAATGCATCCTCACCTACTCCACTCTGGAGAGCATACCTGATGTCAGTCTGATCCTCTAGATCGACTGGACTTTTCGCCTAGGGTTACCACCCCCTAGGACCTAGGGTTACCACCCCCTAAGGTTTTTTGCCACCTAGGGTTATCTCCCCCTAGGACCTAAGGTTACACCCCTTAGGATTTTCCTCCACCTAGGGTTACCACCCCCTAGGACCTAAGGTTGCCACCCCTTAGGATTTTCCTTCTCCTAGGGTTACCACCCCCTAGGGGTTTCCACCTACCTAACCGCAGTTAGGACTTTCCTGAAAAACCTCATTCACACATGTTAGATAACAAAACAACTTAACTTTGAATCCTTTGCCATTATCAAAACTTGGGTTCGATCGTCGGATGCTTCCCGCACCAACATCATAGTCAATGTTTTGCCTTTGACGATAGTCTTTCGCCATCAACCATACCTTGTAGGAAATAATATTACCATCCATGTCAATTTTCTTCTTGAAAACTCATTTACATCCTATAGGCATAATGTCTTCAAGTGGGCCCACCAAGTTCCAAACTTAGTTTTTGTACATAGAATCCATTTCTGACTTCATGATTGTAAGTCACTTATCCTTTTCTGAACTATTCAGAGTCTCTTCATAATCAGTAGGTTCCTCATCCTCAATGAGTAATACATCATTCGATTCTCTTACAAGAGATTCATATCTATCAGGAATATTGTGTGTCCTAGTGATCTACGAGGAGATTGTGTTATAATAGTTGTGGTTCTTGACTAGGCATCTTATTAGTGTTTATTAGAGTCTCTTGAACTTCATCAAGTTCAACCATACTCCCACTTACTTTTTGTAAGAGAAATTCTTTCTCTAGGAGGGTAGCATGCCTTGAAACAAACACTTTTTGTTCCAAAGGGTGATAGAATTGGTAACCCTTAGTTTCCTTAGGTTATCCAATAAATAAACACTTATTAGACTTGTCCAATAAATAAACACTTATCAGACTTGACATCCAACTTGTCTGATATAGTCCTCTTCACATAAGCAGGAGATCCCCATATATTCAAATAAGATATGAGGGGTTTCTTACTAGTCCATACCTCATATGGAGTAGTTGAGATTGCATTCTTCGGGACTCTGTTTAACAAGTAAACAGTTATCATGAGTGCATAACCTCAAAAGGTCTTGGGAAGATCTGCACGATCCATTATTGCTCTAACCATGTCTAACAAGGTTCGATTACTCCTTTTCGATACATCATTATATTGTGGCATATAAGGCGGAGTCCATTAAGACAATATACCATTATCCCTTAGATAATCTAGAAACTCTTGGCTTAAATATTCACCACCTCGATTGGATCGAAGTATCTTAATATTTTTACCAAGTTGTTTCTCTATTTCACTTCTGAATTCTCTAAATTTTTCAAAGGCTTCAGACTTGTGTTTCATTAGATACTCATACCCATAATGAGAGTGATCATCAATGAATGTAATGATCTAGCTATAACCTTCTAATACATGAGTTGTCATTGGTCCACATACATCAGTATGTATGAGCCCAAGTAACTCATCAACTAGTTCACCCTTTCGAGAAAAAGGTAACTTTGTCATCTTGCCTTTTAAACATGAATCACATGTATCAAATGTATCTAATTCAAAGATTTGAGTACTGCAATCTTTTGCAATTCAAACATATATTTCTTGCTTATATGACCAAGGCGACAATGCCACGAGTAAGAGGTTAATTGATTATCTATTCGAGCGCGTTTATTGCTCTTTTCGATATTGAGTACATCACTAGATATATATAACGCATAAATGTCATTGTATAAAGTTCCAGTGTCATAAAGAACGTCATTTAAGGTTATATAACAATAATTTTTACTAAAAGTTAAATAAAAACCTTTTCTATTTAAGAAAAAAATAGAAACAATGTTCTTTATTAATGCTGGAACAAAATAACAATTATCTAGTTCTAAGACAAGTCCACTAGGAAGCTTTAACAAGTATATTCCAATGGTGACTGCAACAACCTTTGCTCCATTCCCAACTCGTAGACTTGTTTCTCTCTTGATGAGTCTTCTGCTATTCATTAGCCCATGTATGTCATTACATATATGTGAGTCACACCCTATATACAATATCCAAGTGTCTGAGAAAATAGCATGACAATCAATAACGAAAATACCTGAAAAGGATAGGGCATCGAATGCCTTATTCTTCTTTATGGACTCAAGATGGATCTTGTAGTTTCTTCGCCGGTGTCCCATCTTGCCATAATGATGGCATGGACCCTTTTGTATCGGGTCTACTGTCTTAGCCTTTTTGCTCTTCCCTTTAGCCTGATATTTTGGCTTCCTCTTAGAACCTTTTTTGGAGGAGTCTACTAATATCACAGTTTTCTGTTCACCCTTAACAGAAGGCTCCATAGTCTTGAGCATATTTATCATCTCAGGGATGGTCGATTCCAAATTGTTCATCTGATAGTTCATCACAAATTGTGAATGATTTTTCGGTAAACTATGTAGAATTAAGTCAATACTTAACTCATGATCCATCGTAAAATCGAGTGATGCTAAATGCTCTATGTAGCCATTCATCTTTAATATATTTTGTACTACAGACGAACCCTCCTATATCTTTGAGCAAAAAAGAAGCTTGGAGACCTCGAACCTTTCGAATCTAGCTTGCTCATCAAATAGCTCACGAAGATGATAAACAATATCATAAGCATCCAAATGCTCATGCTATTTCTGTAATTCAGAAACCATAGCTGCTAGCATGATGCAACTAGCAAGTACAAAATCATCCTTATGTTTTTGAAGGGCCAACAGTTGGTCCGCAGTTGCATCGGCATCAAGATTGGTGGGAAGAAGTTAATCAAGGACATAAGATAGCTTCTCAGTTTTGAGAACAATTCTCAAATTTTGAAACCAATCTAAGAAGTTCAGCCCAGTTAGTTTGTTCGAGTCCAAAATCGAACGCAGATTAACAGAAGTCATAATTAAATGATTAACCTAGAAATACAAAAATGAGGAGGTAAACCCTAAACTCACTAAAGTTAATTTAGAAACTAATGTGAGTTGTAGGAAGATGAAGGAGAAGAAGCACATTAGGTGCTTTACATGTGGTGAGTGGGGTCACTACCACACAAAGTGCCCAAGGAGAGGAGATCTCAAGAAATTGGCGCACTTAAAGAAATGGGAAAAGAAGAGGAGCACAAGTCAAGGGGGAGCTTCAAAGGTAAAAGGGAAGGTAATCCCTATTTTGAAGTTTAATCCAATCTCCAATTCTTATATGCTTGTTAGAAATAATGTAGATTATTTACCTAAGCATAATCATGGATTTAGGTATAATGATAGAAATAGGGTTAACATGGTAGATAACCCTAAGAAATCATACACTAAGGGTAGACCTAATAAGACCCGAACCACTTTGCCTAAGGGAAGGAAAGTGGGTGAAAACCTAATCATTAATCCCAAGAAGGGGAGACACATGTCTAGGAAGGGTAGGTCTAGGAATGTCCATGATGGACATGTTGATTCTAGGGTTAGAACCCTAGAATTGGAAAATCAAGCCTTGAAGACAAAGCTTGAGGAAATGGAGAATGTCCTAGAGAGGTTCATTATTGGACCTAAAGGACTTGACATGTATTTGGGTGGTCAAAGACCCAAAAATATCAAATTAGGTCCCTCCAAGACCAAAAGGAGGTCAAGTGCTAAGGTAGCACATGACATTGGTAAGGGAGGTGTGACCAAGGATAAGGGAGAGTCATCTGAGGCCAATAAGAAGGAATATGCTAGGGTGGCATATAATTATGGCAAGGATGGGATGTCCAAGGTTAAGGACAAGAAGAAATTAACCAAAGACAATGTGTCTAAGGTTAAGAAGGTGAGTTTTGTAGGCCAAGTGTCACCCGATGTGCACCGAAGTGGCCTAGCCATAGTGAATGAGTCACCAAGGGAGGTGACTAAGGTTAAGATTCCTAAGGTTAGGAAGAGCCTTTGGGACCCATGGTAGATGGGTTATCAAATGTGTCAAGTGGTTAGGAGACAGACTTAAGCCTCTAACCCAGTGGGTTGGCACAATTGGGATATGTTTCGTGCATGGAAATATGAATTGGGTTCATATTGCATGAAAATTAGTTTTTGATGTATATATGTCATATAAACTAATGCTAGGGATTCATTATGATTTAGTATGGGCAGATATATCAAGAGGAAGTCAAAACTAGGACTTTAGGTCAAGGTTCAATTGAACCATTTAGCTAGTTTTGAATTTTGTGTCAATCTTGGGATCTGTGATAAATATATTTTTATATATATTTTTCCCAAGTATACATGGATAAAATAGACCTCTCCACAAAATTTGAGATTTTTTGGAAGTCTGTAGAATTTTTGGCGCATTTCTAAAAGTGGGTAAAAAAGGTTGATTTTTGCCCAAAAAGAGTACCAGTCGACTGGTACAGTTACCAGTCGACTGGTAACAGTAATTTCCAGCACAGAGGACCTCTGTAAGCTCATTTTGATGAGGTCAGTCGACTGCTGGTTTTACCAGTCGACTGGTAACACTGTTCATGAGCACAGAATGCCTCTGTAAGCTCATTTTGACGATGACAGTCGACTGGTACTTATAGCAGTCGACTGATACGGTCTGAAAATATTTTTTTAAGCATTAGAAAATGACCAAAAGAGTGGTGAACATGTATGTAATCTTATGGGGGATTAATATATGTATGGTCATTAGAGGTCAAAGAGTCCAATAATTGGGATATTGTTAGAGCTCTTTTTGATGTATGGCAAAGGGAGAGAAGTTTAGGTTTAAGTGGGAAACTTACATACCTTTGCAAGAAATCCTAACTCAAGGGGGAGCTTAGGTGAAGGGGGAGCGATTGCTCATTTATTAGCAAAAGAGGAGAAGTTTACCTTTGCAAGAAATCCTAGCTCAAGGGGGAGCTTAGGAAGGGGGAGCCTAGGATTAGGTCCCATGATTTATGCATGTGTAGATTATATATATTTATTTGCATATGTATTGCTATATTGTTTCCATAACTTAAACGGGTTGCCAAACATCAAAAAGGAGGAGATTGTTGGAGCAATCTGGGTACCCTACGTTTTGATGTTTAGGCAAAGGTTTAAGTTAGGTTTATTATTGTATTTGATATGCATTGTGAGTGTGCAGGATACAGGTACAACAAGGAAAGTCCAAGGGTGAGTCTTGGTGGTGTAAGTCCAAGCATGTAGTCTTGGCAACGTAAGTCCAAGTGTGATCTTGGCAAAGGAGGAAAGTCCAAGGATGAGTCTTGGCGGTGTAAGTCCAAGCATGTAGTCTTGGCAACGTAAGTCCAAGTGTGACTTGGCAATGGATGAAGTCCCGGAGGCGCGACCTCTTGGCAAAAGAAGACCCGACAACAATGACAAGGCCGATGGAAGCTCCAGAAGGCAAGACGTGAAGGATGGGGAGGCATCCGAGGGACGCAAGGCTGATGGAGGAGGCTAGAAGGCTAGGTCTAGGTTGGTCGGGCGAGAATGAGTGCTGAGTGAATGTACTCGGGGTAAAATCCCAAAATTAGGGTTTACTATAGCAGTACTGTAGCGTTACTGTAGCAGTATTGTAGCGTTACTGTAGCAGTCGACTAGTGGTTTCATCAGTCGACTGGTGCAGTCGACTGGTAGCGAACAGAGGGTTGGTATCGAGCCGTTGGGCTGCAACGGTCGAATTTCCATGAAGGGTAGTCGACTGCATGTTTTGGCAGTCGACTGGTAGGCAGGGTTTTCTAACCCGTGGCATATATAACCAAGCATTGGAAGCTTGGTTGAAGTTGACGAAATTAGTGGTGGTTAACCCTAATTAGAGTCTCCAAGTGCCCAAGTGATCTAGCGTGCTTGTACGAGGTTGTGGCGAGGTTTCTCCACCCACAAGGAGCTACGCGAGCTAGCCGGAAGTTCTCCGGGGAATCATCCACCGATGGATCGGGATCGTCCACTTTACAGACAGACGTGGAGTAGGAGCTTTATCTCCGAACCACGTTAAATCAACGTGTTAGGTTTACTTTCTATTGTTAGTGTTTATCTTGTATTTCCGCTGTGGACACTAACCATTGTAGGAAGCGACGATTTGGGTGAGACGCTATTCACCCCCCTCTAGCGGATACATCGGTCCCAACAAATTGAACCTAACTATTTAAAGAGACATTTCACCGAACACCTACTATGCAAGAAACAAATTAAGCAAAATTAGTGCAACTCAAACATGGAATTAAACTCAATACAAGCATTCAATCTAAATTAACAAACACAAATGAACATAATTAAACTAAGTGTTCCAACCACAATTCACCCTCAACTTCTATTACAAGGACTACCCTTCGCCGTCATATGAAAGACCCAGTTCTGGAACCCCCAAAGCCAGTGGTCAGTAGTGAAGAATTGGTGGACAGCTTGCTTCGACGACAATGATGGAGATGAACGAATCTTCCGATGAAGAACCCCTTCGCTGGAAGTTGAACGGACTGGAATGAATGCACTGTGAAAGGGGATGAATCGTCGTTGCTGCCTCCTTGCCCTACCGCCTGAATCCCAGGCGGTGAAGGTGCCAGAAAGTAGCTAGAAGGTGGAGATCACACTGGAGAACCCCTCCAGCGAGGTGGATGATTGGAATTACTGTCGAAACTCGCTGCTCCCGCCACTTGTGCTCGCTGTCGTCGTCGCTCGGAATCAAGAAGCTGAGGAGTGGATTGTGGATGGCCGACCGGCGGTAGTGGAGAGAAGAAGAGGGGTCGTCGACCGGTGGTGAGGAAAAAGGAAGGGGGAAGTTGTCGCGAGCCCTAGCTTGTCGCCGCAGAAAATCGCGAGGAAGAGGTCCTTTGAGAGTAGTGCCTACTGTGTTGTCACGTGAGAAAAGGGGTTTCTTAACAGGTTGACGGATCTGAATTGAGAAAGTAGATCCATTAGGGATTGAATCCGAATCCATTAAAAATAAGATTGAGTTTCAAATTGGGCTTTTGGACGAATGGGCTTAGAAAGTTGGACTCTTCACTACAAGAAAAACCCTCATAGACATCGGTGAAACTATTAGTTAGAGCCCTAGAGCCAATCATTTGATGATTGTATGGACTCATGTATATCATATTCATGTATATATATTAAGGCATTTGGTTTTTGGTTATTATGCTTATTTGTATTAGTGCCAGATAAAATAAGTATAGTAACGTCCTAGAGTAGAAAGGTTCTTACCTATATCAATCGATTAGTTGAATCGAAAGTGAGATGATATAGGGAACACTACTCTAAATCATTCCTAGTCGAGTATTAACATTCAAGGACAATGTTAATACAATAAGACTAGCATGTAGGTCAGCTCGATGACTTGATCTCACAAGTCATGGATATAGAGATATCAAGCTGACACATGGGTATGCATTAGAGAATGTATACTGAATGACCCGCCATGAGAAAGTATCATGGATCGTTATATGAGTGTCATATACTTTCTCATGTGGCTATTAGTATGACTATTAGTCCTTTGACCTGAAGTCACCATGGATCCCTACATAAGGAGTTATGTACTTTGGTTTCGTCAAACGTCACCAGTGGCTGGGTGAACTATAAAGGCGATTACTGGGTATGAAACGAATTATGTAGAGGGATGTGAGTGATGTAGATGAGATCTATCCCTCCCATATGACGGGAGCCACATCGGTATTCTTGATAGAGTGAGACCACTAAGTGCATGGCCATGCCCAAATGAGTCAACATGAGATGTTGAGCTCATTTGATCGAGTGAGTCTACTTGGAGTTCAAGATTTAGATTGATTAGAGGATGACACGGTCTATGCCTCATATTGATCAATCTAGATGTCTAGGATAGAAGGACAATGTCATATTTTGTGAGAAGTCACAATTAGTAGTCACTAGGTAATGTTGGATCTCAACATTCTTGTAACTTGGGAATGATGTGTTGCTAGATACCGCTCATTACTTATGCTCCTAAATGGGTTTAGGGCATTGCCAACGTTACAAGAACCTATAGGGTCACACACTAAGGACAATTAGATGGAGATTTGGTTCATATGATGAACCAAGAGGATTAGATTTATTTGATGAATCATATTGGATTAAGAGTAATCCAAATTGGGCTAATTGAGTTGGACTCAAGTTGATTCATGTATTCAATGAGTCTAATTTAGATTATGACTCATTAAATCAACTTAATTTAATGAATTAGATTCATTATATTAAGTTGGCTTGAATCATATGGTTGGATTAGATCAACCATGAGAGAGATTTGATCAAGTTTGACTTGATTTGAGAGGAAGAGAAAAAGTCATGTTTGACTTGATTTTTTGCCACATCACTAGTGAGTTGGCAAGATGTGGACCAATAGGATTGCTCCACATCATCAATGTGTGCCACCTCATGGAAGTTACAAGACTCCATAGCATTTAATGTGGCCGGCCCACATTAAATGAGGAGGTTACACTTGTTGCCATGTCATTTAGTGAGGTGGCAAGATGTGGACCAATAGTGTTGATCCACATCATCCTAGAGTGCCACCTCATGGGGGCTACAACTCTTAATGGTCTCCACATTAATTGGAATTAATGTGGGGGTTACACCTCCTAGAGTGGCCGGCCACTTGATGGCTAAGGGGTTGTTTGAATTTCCTCTCATTGATTTCATTCACTCTTCTTCTCCCTTGGGTGCTCTCTCTTCTCCTTCTCCCATTCCTTGGCCGAACACTCCATTGGTGCTAGAACACCTTGTGTTTTGGTCATCTCCTTCTACTTGTGTCCGTGTGGATACATATAGAGGTTGTCAACTTTGACAACTAGAGATCCGGCGACATCTTGGACAAGCGGGAACGCGAAGGGCTTCGCTACAAGGGTAATGATCTTAACTTTAGTGTAGATCTAAAGTTTTTACAAACTCGTACAAGAAAAAGGTTTTTCGAAAAATTTTGTTTACGAATCTTTGCACGAGATCCATGGCTTTGGGTGACTCGGGGTTTCCGCGACGCGAAAAAGCGAAACCCAACAGTGGTATCGAGCCACGTGCAAAGACTTGTACGAGTTCGTTTGTATTTTATGAAAATATACCTTCTGTGATTTTCTGTAAAATTGAGTTTTAGAGTTTTATGAGTAATTTTTCCGTAAGCGAAGCACAAGTGTCTCGGCACTTGTAGGCTTCGCCTAGGAAAGTTTTTTTAAAGCGGCTTCGTTTTGCCCCAAATCCGTTTGGGACAGCGGGGTCGGGTGCCATTAGATCGCAAAGGAGCAACTCACGATGGTTAGATCGTGGGTAGGGGCATTGACCCTAACCCCGCAAGGGAATTTGCTTCGCGATTGCACCCGAAATCGCTAAAAACGAACCCGTCAGGAAGATTTTTCCGAAACGGCAATGTCTCGACCCAAATCGTTTTGGGACAGCGGGTTTAGGCTCTGTTGGATCGCAAAGGAACCCTCGCAATGGTTAGATCGCGGGTAGGGGTGCTGCCCCTGGGCCCCGCAAGGGGATCCGTTCCGCGATTGCGCCCGAAACCACTAAACGAGACCGCCGGGAAATTTTACTCATAAAAATTGTAAAAAAAAAATTTATTTTTTAAAAATTATAGAAAAATTATGAAAAATATATAATTTTGAATTATATATTAATTTGTGATAGTCATGTCCCAAATTACCCAATAAGATTGGATTTGTGTTGTAATTCATAATACGGCCTGCGTACCGTCATATGATTATGTGTGCTGTATTTTTATTTTTTTTCCCACGGCCTGCGCGTCGTGTCTTTCTCTTATTCTGGTTGTAAATTAGATTTAGACTCGAATATAACTCGAGTTTCAAATTGTAATGTACAAATTGGAGCGGTGAAGGGTCCACACGAGACGGAGTTCCGAGGCGGGCACGAGCAACACAAGGTGGTCAAAGGGAGGAGCTTGGAGAAGCTGTTGACCCTAGGTTGACCATTCGATCTTCTCATTGGCTTGAGAAGATCGTAGTAGGGCCATGACTAAATCACAAATAGATTAATTAATTAATTGTTATGTATCTGATGCATGTTTAATAATTAATTAATTAATTAGTGCCTTAACGATTAGATTAGATCTAAGTCGTGCACATGATGCACCCTTGCGATTAGATTAGATCTAAGTCGTGCACAAGATGCATCCTTCTCGATTAGATTAGATCTAGATCGAACCAACTCTAAATGCCTAACCGTGCCGTGATACCTATCACTACCTCGATCACATGTATTGTTGAATCTTCCAAAGCAGAGCAATACATATTATCTTGGTAGGGTACGGAGGGACAATCTTGGTCCCGCCTATCAACGCATGGGTGAATACAAACTCAATTAGATTGAGTATTCCTAGTTACTCGGTTGGATCGAGTCAACTATAGGCATTCTTCCAATAGTTGGAAAGGTAGGACAAAATCACGTTTATATTAACTCTCGGATTAGCCAAAGCTAACTCGAGTTTTAATATAAATGCGGATATTGATTCTATAAACAAGAGTTGCATAGAGATGTAATTGGTAATCGTTACCTACCGATCATACTAAGCCTTGGGCGTATTAGCCAAAGCTAACTCAAGGGTTAGTATGATGTGGATCTTGTCCCACAAGAATTATAGAATTCAGTGGGAGTATCATTTAATTAAAGGCCTAATTAAATGATTTTTAAAGAATATGATATTTATTTCTGCAAATTTTCTATTGTAGATAACCATGACGTCGAACACGAATTCCTTCTCCCTGCGATCTGTCCTTGAGAAGGACAAGCTCAACGGAGCGAATTTCCTGGACTGGTACAGGAACTTGAGAATAGTTCTCACTCAGGAACGTAAACTGTACGTTCTGCTCCTCCTGCCACTGCCACGCGAGCTGACCGGGATGCTTACAAGAAGCATCAAGATGAAACATTAGATGTGTCCTGTCTAATGCTCGCGACCATGAACTCTGAGCTTCAGAAGCAACATGAGTTGATGGGCGCTTATGATATGGTTGAGAATCTTCGCCAACTATATCAAGGACAAGCGAGGCATGAGAGATTTGAGATCTCTAAGGCACTGTTTCAGTGCAAGATGTCAGACGGGGCTCCCGTAGGTCCTTATGTACTCAAGATGATTGGGTACATAGAGAACCTACAAAGACTGGGGTTCCCACTTGGCCAAGAGCTGACCACTGACTTGATCTTGCAGTCCTTGCCAGATAGCTATAGTCAATTCGTTCTGAACTATAACATGAACGAGATTGACAAGCCACTGCCCGAGCTACTTAGTATGTTACGAACTGCTGAGATTAACCTTAAGAAGGTTAAGCCCATTCTGATGGTCCAGAAGCACAAGGGCAAGGGCAAGCCCAAAGGTAAGGGAAAGTCCCAAACCAAGGGCAAAGGCAAGGCATTGAAGCCTAAAGGAGGGGTCGCCAAGGATTCTACCTGCTTCCACTGCAGTCAGACCGGGCACTGGAAGAGGAACTGCAAGGTATACTTGGAGGATCTTAAGAAGAAGCGAAGTGAGACTTCCACTTCAGGTATATATGTTATAGAAGTCAATCTATCTATTTCTACATCTTGGATATTAGATACTGTTGGTGCAGGTAGCACTAACGGTCTAACCCAGGTTTTGATGAATGACAAATAGGTTAAGTTAGTTGTGTTGTTGTCTGACACTTTGATCAAGTGTGCAGGAAAAGTCCAGCTAGGTCGACGGGCTGACCGGATAGCTGGCGAGAAGTCCAAGCGGGTCGACCGGACGCTTGGCGAGAAGTCCAGCTAGGTCGACGGGCTGACCGGACGCTTGGCGAGAAGTCCAGACGGGTCGACGGGCTGACCGGACGTCTGGCAGGTAAGTGAGGTAAGTCACTGGAGGGGAGTGACTGTGAGGACGCGTTCCCGGGAAGGGGACATTAGGCGTCGATCCGGCTTAGATCCATTTCGGATATCTAAGTCGAGATCGTGACTAGATTCCGGTCTCGGAAAGACGGAATCTAAGTCATACTCTTGATGCTAATTTTTATTACTTAGCGTATCTGTAAAAATGTGCTAACTGTGCTGCGAGGTTTATTTGCCTCGGACTAACACTGCTTTTGCGGGTAGGAGGAGGGTCCGGCGCCGAATGGCTCCGCGCCGAGGCAAATTTATCCCAGGGACGACGTTGACACTTGGAGCATGCTGGTTGGGAGTGTTACGTCACACTCCAGCGCCGGAAGGGATTCAGCGCCGGGCGGCATATAAAAGAAGCCCAGGAGCTTCAACACATCGGCTTACGAGAACTCGAGGTCCAATCACTCTGCTGCTCTGCGCTCCAACAATGTTCACAAAGCTCCGACGACTCACTCCGGCTCTCTTTTTAATTCATTGTTTGTCGGTTAGCTTTGTTTTCTTTCTTTTCATTAGCAATATTTGTACGTAAATTGTAATTATCCGAATTGCTAGTGAATTGCCCAACGAAAGTACTCAAGGAGTACGGGCCTTCGAGTAGGAGTCGTCACAGGCTCCGAACGAAGTAAAAATCAACAGTGTTCATCTCTTTACTTCTTTACTTTTCCGCTGCGTCTTAACTCGAGATTTTCGAATCGATATTCACCCCCCCCCTCTATCGAATCTAACGGTCTTAGAAGTGGTATCAGAACAGGTACCGCTCTGATTTGGTGCAACCACCAATCAGACAGGGGGTGAAATCATTTTTTTTCAATTCCAAACTGATATTATTATCTTTTTGGAAGATTTTTTTTCGTTGCATTTAAAATCTAAATTGGTACAACACCAACTTAGAGTTTCTATTTTCTCCCGCACTGCTAATCCAAGACGAAGTCTTGGGATTTTTTCCAGTTAATTTAGTGTGTGCAGGATAAGATGTCTCAACAAGAAGGCTTCAGCACAGTACGTCCTCCCCTATTCAACGGGGATGACTTTTCATACTGGAAAAGAAGAATGGAGGTCTACATGAAGACAGACTACGACCAATGGATGAGCGTCACAAGGGCTTACAAAATTCCAGTAGACAACTCCGGGAACATAGTAGACCCTGAAGACTGGACAAATGATATAAAGAAAAAGGCATCAATTGAAAACAAAGCCATCAATACTCTACACTACGGACTAACACGAGAAGAACTGAACCGAGTCGGACCGCATCAAAACGCTAAGGAGCTTTGGGATAAACTGATCGAGCTGCACGAAGGAACAAGCGATGCGAAGGTAAGAAAAAGAGATTTGCTGTTAAATAAAATTTTTAATATAAAAATGCAGGAAGGAGAAACGGCAAGTCAGCTCCACGCGAGGGTCAAAGATATCCTCAACGGTCTCCACGCGATTGGCCACCAAATGGAGAACCGAGACTTAATCAGGTACGCGTTAAATGCTTTTCCGCGAAACAATTTGTGGGCATCAATCGTAGATGCCTACAAAATTTCAAAAAATTTATCTAAATTAAAATTGGATGAACTCTTCTGTGAATTAGAACTTCATGAGCAAACTAACGCCGGGGTCGAGAAAGGTGTAGCTTTATTTCCGAATCTGAAGAAGATTCCGATCAAGACTCTGAAGACGAAGAACACCTGGTGAACCTGGTAAGGAAAATGTTCACCAGGAAAAAGAGAAGCTTCAGCAAACAGGATCTTCAGAAGATCAGTTCGCCAGCCGACTCAAGAAATGTCACATGTTTCGGATGTAACAAAAAGGGGCACTACAAGAACGAATGCCCAAGATTGAAACTTGACAAACCAAAGTCAACAAAGAAGAAAGCCCTCAAAGCAACATGGGACGATTCCTCCTCGGACGAATCGGAAGGAGAAAGGCAAAAGCACCAAAGTCACCTCGCGCTGATGGCTCGCGAAGCTGAAACGGAAGACGAATCAGAGGAATCGGAAGACGGGTCCGAACCCGAATCGAGCCACGAGTCCGTACTCGTTTCCGAAGGTTCCGAAGAGGTATACCTAAACTTAAATCGTAAATTCTTTAGAATTATCTCGTGTTTAAATAAAAAATTAGTTAAATTGGAAAATAAAAATAAATCGCTTCTTGAGGAAAATCAAAACCTCAAGGAACAATTAAAAAATTCGAATCCAACTCAAGATCGAACACTTGAGGAGGAGAATTTATCATTAAAAAATGAAATTAATAAGTTGAAAGAATTGTTGGAAAAATTCACAACAATATCTAAAAATTTAGATTTAATTCTAAATAACCAAAAGGCATGCTATAATAAAACCGGACTTGGATATAAGTCAAACTCAAACAAAACCTTTAAATCATTATTAATCCAACACAAAGCAACTAAACAAGCTTGGGTCCCGAAAGCGTGCTTAACCACGCAAGTAGGACTTAATCAATTCTATATACCTAAAGATAAAATACATTATATAAACTTGAATAAATCAGATCAAAAACTAAAATATAAATCTAAATTAAAATCAAAATTCAAAACTCAACAAAATTTAGATTATCACCAAGTTGATTACAACTATAAAAAGAATCGACACAAACCCAAAATCTAAATTAATGGCCAATAATTCAGGGGGAGGCACCTCCAAAACTAACCTACCCGACAGGGTAACCCAAAACAAACTAACCCGGCAGGGTAATTAGGATTAGTTAAAAAGAGACCAAGTTTAACTTGAAACATGGTACTGGTGAAATTTTTGGATGATAGTACGTTAGGGAAACTTGGGCATCGCATGTCTAGAAAGATATGGTTTCGATCTGGTGCATTTGGCCAAGTGGAACTGACCGAAGCTACCCTTAAACGAATCCTAACCAGTTAGACCAAGATTTAGTACTAAGTTCCGTAGATAGGACTATTCGGAAAACCTTGAAAGGTTGGTTACTTCTAATGATGTCCTTGTGACTCACCAAGCTCAGAAGTTTATCCGAAGAATGCCTATTTGTGGAAACCAAAGCTAAGTCTGAATCTAACACAAGTTAAAACAAAACTCTGTAATCAAACTAATTTCATCTCACAAAATCCTAGGATTCCTTGATTGATAATATAGATCGGGTGAGATGAATAAAACTTAAAAATTAATTTCAATTTTAAACTTAAAAATTAATTTCAAAATTTCAATTGTAAAACTTAAATTAATTTCAAATTTTCAAAATTGTAAAACCTAAATTAATTTTAAACTCAAATTATTGTCAAAATTCAAAAATTAATTTTAAAACTTAAATTAATTTCAAAATTTTAAAATTAAGATTTTTTTTTACTTAAATAATGATTGATTAAAAATTGATAAACTAAGACTAACATAAAAATCCCACTTGTTGTAGGAAACCAAGTGGATTTTGGACAGTGGTTGCTCCAAACATATGACTGGAGATCACACCAAGTTCACTCAATTAACCTACAAAAGCCTAGGAACAGTTGCCTTTGGAAACAACGGTAAACTCAAGGTAATTGGTATAGGTAATATTGAATTAAAAATAGATTTCATAATTACAAATGTTCTACTTGTTGAAAATTTTAAATACAATCTCCTGAGCATAAGTCAATTATGTGACACTAGGTATAAGGTAAAATTTCTATCCAAAGAATGTTTGATCAAACATCTAGATAATCCAACTATAAGCCTAAAAGGCTTTAGAAAAGACAATATCTATGCCATTAACTTAACCACTTCTTCAGTCAAGTGTTATTTAACACAAAAGAAGAAACACGGCTATGGCATAGAAGAATGTCACACACACATTTCAGAAACATAAGTAAATTAAATGGTCTAGTTAGAGGCTTACCAAAATTACCTAACTTAGATTTAACAATATGTAATGCTTGTCAACAAGGCAAACAAACAAAATCTACCCACAAACCAATTAATGAATCCCAAACCAACTCAGTCCTAGAACTTTTACACTTAGACCTATTTGACTCCCATGGAGTTAAATCAATAAATGGAAGTCTATACTGTTTAGTTATAATAGATGACTATTCTAGGTTCACTTGGGTCAAATTCTTAAAAAATAAAGATGAAACCTTTGAAATTTTTACAAATTTCTGCAAACAAATTGAAAATGAAAAAGGCATAAAAATTAAAAGAATCAGAAGTGATAATGGAGGAGAATTTAAAAATCATAATTTTGAAAAATTTTGCCTTGAAAATGGCTACCATCATGAATTTTCTTGCCCTAAAACTCCCCAACAAAATGGAATTGTAGAAAGGAAAAATAGAACCTTACTTGAAGCATCGAGAACTATGCTAAATGAATACAACTTACCTAAATATTTCTGGGCAGAAGCTGTTAGTACAGCCTGCTATGTACAAAACCGAACAACACTAAACAAAAAACACAATAAAACATTTTTTGAAATATATTACAACAAACAACCTAATATAAAATACTTTAAGGTATTTGGTTGCCCAGCCTTTATCCTAAATACTAGAGAACACTTAGGCAAATTCACTTCCAAAATAGAAAATGGAATTTTTCTAGGTTACTCTCTGAATAGCAGAGGCTACAGAATTTATAATAAAGTCACTTTAAGAATTGAGGAAACCACCAATATAAAATTCAAAGAATCCAATCAAAACCTAGAACAAGCCCAACCTCAACCAGTTGACTCTGTTCACGAACATATCAATTCGAGGAACAAACCAAACCCAAAATCATGAAGAAGAAGAACAACTACAAGAAAGTCAACCTCCTATAACCATAAGAGTCAACCCAAACCATCCTACTAATCAAATAATTGGTGACCCAGACCTGAGGGTCCAAACTAGGTCATCTTTCAGAAACCTAAGTCAAATCTCGTTAATCTCAAACATTGAACCCAAAACTGTAGCTGAATCTCTACTTGACCCAGACTGGGTCATAGCTATGCAAGAAGAATTAGCTCAATTTGAGCGCAATGAAGTTTGGGACCTAGTACCTCCACCTAACGATAAGAAAATAATAGAAACCAAATGGGTATTTAGAAACAAGTTAAGTTAAACTGGAGAAATTACTAGGAACAAGGCTAGGTTAGTCGCCAAAGGGTTCAGTCAAGTTGAAGGGCTTGACTACGATGAAACTTATGCCCCAGTAGCTAGACTAGAATCCATTAGAATGTTACTAAGCTATGCAGCTCATAAAGGATTCAAACTATACCAAATGGATGTCAAGTCTGCCTTTCTTAATGGATTGATAAAAGAAGAAGTCTATGTAGGTCAGCCACCAGGTTTTGAAAGCCTTGAACACCCTGATTATGTCTACAAATTAAAAAAGGCATTATATGGACTTAAACAGGCACCTAGGGCATGGTATGAAAGACTAACCTCTTACTTAACCTCTAAAGAGTTCAACCAAGGTCAAATTGACCCAACACTATTTGTGAAATCAATAAAAGAAGATATTTTTATAGCTCAAATTTATGTAGATGATATCATCTTTGGTTCAACAAACTCAGAGTTTTTAAATGAATTTACAAACCTAATGGAACACGAATTCGAAATGAGTCTGGTAGGAAAATTGACTTATTTTCTAGGGTTACAAGTCAAACAAACAAATGAAGGAAATTATATTTATCAATAAAAATATACTAAGGAATTACTTAGAAAATTTGGAATGGAAAATACTAAAGAAATAAAAACACCTATGGTCGTCAACACAATCCTAGATGATGATCCTAATGGAAAATCAGTAGACTTAAAACATTATCGGAGCGCAATAGGTAGTCTACTTTACCTAACTGCAAGCCGACCTGACATTTTATTTGCAGTTAGTATGTGTGCTCGATACCAAACCTGTGCTAAAGAATCTCATTTGACTCAAGTCAAAAGAATCTTTAGATACCTCAAGGGAACCACAAATGTAGGAATTTGGTATCCTAGGACCACCAACTTCGAATTAATAGGATATTCTGACTCAGATTATGCCGGATGCAAATTAGACCGCAAAAGCACAAGTGGTGGATGCCAACTACTTGGTCCATCCCTTGTCAGCTGGTTTAGTAGAAAGCAACACTGTGTTGCACTATCTACAACTGAGTCAGAATACATAGCTATAGGCGAGTGTGTTGCACAAATATTATGGATGATGCATACTCTAAAAGATTTCAACTTAAATATCACAAATGTAAAAGTATTAATTGATAATATAAGTTCGATTAACTTAACCAAGAATCCTATACATCATTCAAGAACCAAACATATTGAAGTTAGGCATCACTTCATCAGGGATCATGTTACTAAAGGTGATATTGAACTCAAGTACATTGAGTCTAAATCAAATTTAGCTGACATTTTTACAAAACCACTCCCTGAGAGTGAATTTAGCAACTTACGACGACAATTGGGAATGTGCTCAATAGACTAGGAAATTTCAAAATACTTTCAAAAATGGTTTTATCAAATTATAGGTTAAACTTGTTTGTTTTCAAAACTTTCCATTTTTAGATTTTTCAAAAATAGTTTTGGCCTTAGACTAGTTTTGAATCCTTAGAAAGCATGTACCCATAGGTTTAGTTCTTGAGCATCTCACCAACATCTTAGGCTTACCTTACTTGTGTTTGATAAACATAGAAAGGGGTGAGATGCATAGGCCAACTGTCTAGACTTAAGATGCTTATTTCAGTGCATCAACATAAGTCTGGATGTTAAATACAATTCAGATATTAATCAGATTAAAGTTCATCAGTCAAGTCAAACACTGACTAATTATAATTAACTTTATCTGACTAACCAGGTGAAAGCTACTATCTTCTGATAGTTAGTTAGTACCTAATTGGTTAGACAGCTGGTTAAAGTTATGTCAGGTTCAGGGGGAGGAATTAATTAAAAATTTTCCTTTATATAAAATATTTTAAATCTTGTTTGAAAAATGTTCTCCTAAAAATTTCTTAAACCTACTTTTGAAAACTAACTCTTATAAAACTAAGTTGTTTTTAAGAATTGGGTTTTACTTTTTATTGAAAATTGATTCTGAAAATTAATTTTCAATATCAACTTGCTTAAAATTGTGAAAAAAATTTCAAAATTGTTTGTTTTAAATCACAAACTTTTTATCCTTTTTACTTAGTCTTTGAAAACTCAACTTTTCAAGTATTTTAAACAATGGTTTTGAAACTAGTACCTTTGAACTTTAAAATTTTGATTTTTGAAAATTAGATTTAATTATTTTACTTTATCAAAATTAGTTCTACCAAACTCCTTTGAAAACTAAAAGTAAAGTTCAAAATCAATATTTACAAACTGAAATTTGATTTGCAAAAACTCAAGTGTTAAAAATTATGAAAGTTAGATTTTTTCAAACTTAAATCACTGTCAAAACTTAAGTTTTAAATTAAATCGTTTACAAACTTAGTGTTAAAAAATAAATTTTTCAAACTTAGTTTTGGAATTCTGGTTTTTGAAAACTTGTGTTTGAAAATGAAAACTTAGATAGCTTTCTAATAGCTAATGCTTTAAACAAATTTTCAAAAGCTTAAACTCCCCCAAGTCAACTTGACTATTTTTTAACCAAACTTTTTATTACTCTACACTATGCTTGTTTACCCCTGCTTACTTTTTTATGAATGCCAAAGGGGGAGAAGGGTTAGGTGGTTAAGTTAGCTAAACCAATTTGAAAACACAAACTAACTTTAAAACCACACAAATGCATGTTGTTTCGTACATATGCTTTCACTAACTTAACCAGGTTGTCATTCCATCAAAAAGGGGGAGATTGTTGGTGCAGGTAGCACTAACGGTCTAACTCAGGTTTTGATGAATGACAAATAGGTTAAGTTAGTTGTGTTGTCTGACACTTTGATCAAGTGTGCAGGAAAAGTCCAGCTAGGTCGACGGGCTGACCGGATAGCTGGCGAGAAGTCCAAGCGGGTCGACGGGCTGACCGGACGCTTGGCGAGAAGTCCAGCTAGGTCGACGGGCTGACCGGATAGCTGGCGAGAAGTCCAAGCGGGTCGACGGGCTGACCGGACGCTTGGCGAGAAGTCCAGACGGGTCGACGGGCTGACCGGACGTCTGGCAGGTAAGTGAGGTAAGTCACTGGAGGGGAGTGACTGTGAGGACGCGTTCCCGGGAAGGGGACATTAGGCGTCGATCCGGCTTAGATCCATTTCGGATATCTAAGTCGAGATCGTGACTAGATTCCGGTCTCGGAAAGACGGAATCTAAGTCATACTCTTGATGCTAATTTTTATTACTTAGCGTATCTGTAAAAATGTGCTAACTGTGCTGCAGGGTTTATTTGCCTCGGACTAACACTGTTTTGCAGGAAGTTCAGGGCGCGCGGAATGGCTCCGGGCGGAAGTCCGGCGCTGGAAGGATCCAGCGCGAGGCAAATTTATCGGACGACGCGTTGACACTGGAGCATCTGGTTGGGAGTGTTCGTCACACTCCGCCGGAAGGGATCCAGCGCCGGGCGGCATATAAAAGAAGCCCCAGGCAGGAGCTTCAACACATCAGTCTTCTGAGAACTCTGAGTCCAATCACTCTGCTGCTCTGCGCTCCAACAACGTTCACAAAGCTCCGACGACTCACTCCGGCTCTCCTTTTAATTCATTGTTTGTCGGTTAGCTTTGTTTTCTTTCTTTTCATTAGCAATATTTGTACGTAAATTGTAATTATCTGAATTGCTAGTGAATTGCCCAACGAAGGTACTCAAGGAGTACGGGCCTTCGAGTAGGAGTCGTCACAGGCTCCGAACGAAGTAAAAATCAACCGTGTTCATTTCTTTACTTCCTTACTTTTCCGCTGCGTTTTAACTCGAGATTTTCGAATCGATATTCACCCCCCCCCCTCTATCGAATCTAACGGTCTTACAGATACTGGATGTGCTTCTCACATTTGTATTGATGTGCAGGCACTGAGAAATAGCAGGACATTGACAAAGGGCGAGGTGGACCTACGAGTAGGCAATGGAGCACGGGTTTCTGCTGTTGCTGTAGGGATTTACTTTCTATCTCTGTCCTCTGGGCTTGTACTAGAGTTAGTCGATTGTTGTTATGTGCATGCATTAACTAAGAACATAGTTTCAGTTTCTTGTTTAGACAAGAAAGGATACTCTTTTATAATAAAAGACAAATGTTGTTCTGTTTATTTAAAAGATATGTTCTATTGTAGTGCACCTCTGATAAACGGACTCTACATTCTGGACCTTGAGAGCCCTATCTATAACATTAGTACCAAGAGGTTCAAATCGAACGACTTGAACCAAACCTATCTCTGGCACTGTCGCTTAGGTCATATAAATGACAAGCGCTTATCCCAGCGCCATAAGGATGGTTTACTCGACTTATTTGATTTTGAATCATATGAGATATGCGAGTCATGCCTACGAGGCAAGATGACCAAGACTCCCTTTAGTGGGCACAGTGAGAGAGCAACTGATTTGTTAGGACTTATACATAGTGATGTATGTGGCCCTTTCAATGTCGCTGCTAGAGGCGGTTATAGACTTCATCACATTTACTGATGACTTCAGTAGATACAGTTATGTGTACCTGATGACACATAAATCTGAATCCTTTGAAAAGTTCAAAGAATTCAAGAATGAAGTACAGAACCAGCTTGGCAAGAGTATTAAAATACTTCGATTAGATCGAGGTGGTGAATACTTAAGCCATGAGTTTCGTGACTATCTAGCTGAGTGTGGGATCCTATCCCAACTCACTTCTCCTGGAATACCACAATGGAATGGTGTATCCGAAAGGAGGAATCGCACCCTATTAGATATGGTACGATCTATGATGAGTCACACAGATCTTCCAACATATCTATGGGGATATGCTCTAGACACGGCAGCTTTCATTCTCAACCGAGTTCCATCCAAGGCCGTGATAAAGACACCATATAGGATATGGACTGGGAGAGATGCCCAGGTGTCTTTCATGAGGATTTGGGGTTGTGAGGCTTACGTACGACGTCAAGTCTCAGACAAGTTAGGACTCAAATCCGACAAGTGTTATTTCATTAGATATCCCAAGGAAACTAAGGGATATTACTTCTACATTCCCAGTCAGCACAAGGTAGTTGTGGTAAAGACTGGGGTCTTTCTAGAAAGGGACTTTGTTTCTAGAAAGACTAGTGGGAGTACCTTTGATCTTGAAGAAGTTCAAGATGCGAACGATAGCACTGGAGCCTTGATGGAAGTTGAACTGGAACCACAAAGTATTGTGGATGATATTGTTCCACAAGGAGTTGAGGAACAACAACCAGTTCAAGTAGACATACCTCTTCGCAGGTCTGATAGGGTACGTCGTCAGCCTGAGAGATACTCATTTCTCTTGTCTGATCATGATGACATTGTGTTCATAGAGGATGAGCCCACCACCTATCAGGAAGCTGTGATGAGACCAGATTCCGAGAAATGGCTAGAGGCCATTCTCGGAGCTGGAATTTTGATTCGATGATGCGATCAAACAGTTTGGTTTCATCAAGAACGAAGATGAGCCTTGTGTCTACAAGAAGGTTGTATAAAACATAGTTGTCTTCCTCATATTGTATGTGGATGACATACTACTCATTGGGAAGGACATCCCTATGCTTCAGTCTGTCAAGACCTGGCTAGGGAGTTGCTTCTCAATGAAGGACTTAGGTGAGGCATCCCGCATTCTTGGGATACAGATCTATAGAGATAGATCTAAGAGATTGCTTGGCCTAAGTCAGAGTACATACATTGATGAGGTACTCCTACGGTTTGCCATGCAGAACTCCAAGAAGGGATTTCTGCCGATGTCACATGGCATGAGTCTTTCGAAGACTCAAGGTCCCTCTTCTAGAGAGGAGAGAGACCGCATGGATCAGATCCTTTATGCCTCAGCCATAGGATCGATCATGTACGCCATGCTATGTACTCGACCTGATGTCTCGTATGCTTTGAGCATGACTAGCAGATACCAGTCAGATTTAGGTGAAAGTCACTGGATAGCGGTCAAGAATATTCTTAAGTACTTAAGAAGGACTAAAGAATATTTCTTGATATATGGAGGCAATGATAAGCTAGCTGTAAAGGGCTACAGTGATGCTAGCTTCCAGACCGATCAGGATGATTAAAGATCACAGTCGAGGTTCGTGTTTTGCTTGAATGGTAGTGCTATGAGCTGGCAGAGTTCACAGCAATTCTACAACGTTTCCATTTCATTCGAGAGATTATCGATAGAGGAGATGTGAAGATTTGCAGAGTACCTATAGAGGCTAACATCGCAGATCCCTTGACCAAGGCTATGGCACAGAGGAAGCATGATAGTCACACTAGGTCATTAGGCCTTAGAGCCTATACTGATTGGCACTAGTGCCAGTGGGAGATTGTTAGTTAGAGCCCTAGAGCCAATCATTTGATGATTGTATGGACTCATGTATATCATATTCATGTATATATATTAAGGCATTTGGTTTTTGGTTATTATGCTTATTTGTATTAGTGCCAGATAAAATAAGTATAGTAACGTCCTAGAGTAGAAAGGTTCTTACCTATATCAATCGATTGGTTGAATCGATAGTGAGATGATATAGGGAACACTACTCTAAATCATTCCTAGTCGAGTATTAACATTCAGGGACAATGTTAATACAATAAGACTAGCATGTAGGTCAGCTCGATGACTTGATCTCACAAGTCATGGATATAGAGATATCAAACTGACACATGGGTATGCATTAGAGAATGTATACTGAATGACCCGCCATGAGAAAGTATCATGGATCGTTATATGAGTGTCATATACTTTCTCATGTGGCTATTAGTATGACTATTAGTCCTTTGACCTGAAGTCACCATGGATCCCTACATAAGGAGTTATGTACTTTGGTTTCGTCAAACGTCACCCGTAACTGGGTGGACTATAAAGGCGATTACTGGGTATATAACGAATTATGTAGAGGGATGTGAGTGATGTAGATGGGATCTATCCCTCCCATATGACGGGAGCGATATCGGTATTCTTGATAGAGTGAGACCACTAAGTTCATGGCCATGCCCAAATGAGTCAACATGAGATGTTGAGCTCATTTGATCGAGTGAGTCTACTTGGAGTTCAAGATTTAGATTGATTAGAGGATGACACGGTCTATGCCTCATATTGATCAATCTAGATGTCTAGGATAGAAGGACAATGTCACATATTTTGTGAGGAGTCACAATTGGTAGTCACAAGGTGATGTCGGATCTCGACATTCTTGTAACTTGGGTAGTAATGATGTGTTGCTAGATACCGCTCATTACTTATGCTCTTAAATGGGTTTAGGGCATTGTCAACGTTACAAGAACCTATAGGGTCACACACTAAGGACAATTAGATGGAGATTTGGTTCATATGATGAACCAAGAGGATTAGATTCATTTGATGAATCATATTGGATTAAGAGTAATCCAAATTGGGCTAATTGAGTTGGACTCAAGTTGATTCATGTATTCAATGAGTCTAATTTAGATTATGACTCATTAAATCAACTTAATTTAATGAATTAGATTCATTATATTAAGTTGGCTTGAATCATATGGTTGGATTAGATCAACCATGAGAGAGATTTGATCAAGTTTGACTTGATTTGAGAGGAAGAGAAAAAGTCATGTTTGACTTGATTTTTTACCACATCAATAGTGAGTTGGCAAGATGTGGACCAATAGGATTGCTCCACATCATCAATGTGTGCCACCTCATGGAGTTACAAGCCTCCATAGCATTTAATGTGGCCGGCCCACATTAAATGAGGAGGTTACACTTGTTGCCATGTCATTTAGTGAGGTGGCAAGATGTGGACCAATAGTGTTGATCCACATCATCCTAGAGTGCCACCTCATGGGGGTTACAACTCTTAATGGTCTCCACATTAATTGGAATTAATGTGGGGGTTACACCTCCTAGAGTGGCCGGCCACTTGATGGCTAAGGGGTTGTTTGAATTTCCTCTCATTGATTTCATTCACTCTTCTTCTCCCTTGGGTGCTCTCTCTTCTCCTTCTCCCATTCCTTGGCCGAACACTCCATTGGTGCTAGCACACCTTGTGTTTTGGTCATCTCCTTCTACTTGTGTCCGTGTGGATACATATAGAGGTTGTCTACTTTGACAACTAGAGATCCGGCGACATCTTGGACAAGCGGGAACGCGAAGGGCTTCGCTACAAGGGTAATGATCTTAACTTTAGTGTAGATCTAAAGTTTTTACAAACTCGTACAAGAAAAAGGTTTTTCGAAAAATTTTGTTTACGAATCTTTGCACGAGATCCATGGCTTTGGGTGACTCGGGGTTTCCGCGACGCGAAAAAGCGGTTTTCGCGGTCCGAAGAACCCAACAGAAACAACATCGGTTTTAAGCAAAAACCGATGTCTTTGAGTATTTTACACCGGTTTTTCCAAAAACCGGTGTCTATGAGCGTATATTTTCGCTCATAGACATCGATTTTTTAGGCGATGTCTATGAGCGCCTTTTTTTATTAATAGACACTGATTTTAACAGCAGTTTTTAAAACCCGGTGTTAATGAACCAAAATAAAATAATTTAATTTTTCCACCAATACTTAGCCAAAATTTGCAACACTTCACTCTTCCCTCCAAACCTAAACCTAGAGCGACGTCCACCGTATACACTTCACTCTTCCCTCCAACATTTCACTCTTGACTCAGCCTCACCTCCCTCTTCTCCTCTACAAGCTCTCTGCGGAGACAGATCTGAGAGTTCCCGAGATCCAGTCGTTGTCGGATCTTCCTGCCGATGAGGTAAACTTCCTTCCTCGACCCGGGATCTAGGCGATTTCTTCGCCGCAATGTACCTCTCTTGCGTTTTCCGTCGAGATCCAAGGACCTACGATTCTAGATCTGCTATTTTTATCTTCAGATTCTTGCTTAAAGTTACTGTGTTTGAGTTTTTTTTTCATTATATTGTTGGTCCAATGGTGCCTTAGATCGAGCTGCCTTTCCGATCTTGTTGTTCCGTCTGGTAATTTCTCTTTTCTACTTCCAGATCTGTACGATTTCTCTGCTGCATTTAGTTTAATTTATCCTCGGATCCATCTTGTATTAGCTTTGCAGGTTGTGACCTATTGTTTTCACATGCGGAAGGAAGAACTTGCTTTTTCCATTTAGGGTTTACTACTTATTTCATCTTGCTGTTTATTAAATTATTACTTGGTTATAATGTTGAAAAAGCTTAAAATTAGAGTTTTTTTTAACTTTCTAGATTTGATTGTTTGGACATTGATTTCCATTTGTTTCTGAAGTAGCTTTTGTTGCGTTTATTATCTAGAAGATTTCTCTATTGAAGGGAGAAAAAAGGATTCTAAGGGTTGAATGACACGTTGCTTTGTTTTTGACTCTAGCTTCTTCAGTCATCTTGTGAATTGTGAAGGAAGTTGGTGTTGGATCTTAGGCCTGAGTTGTAAGAAGAAAGAGCATAGAAGAAACAGTTCCAAATGGGGCCTTTTTCATTCTCCAAGAAATTATCCTCATTGTCTACATTGACTTTACAGGCCGTGTTTCTATTTTGCGTCTCTAGTAATGCATTTTATCTCCCTGGTAGTTATATGCACACCTACATACCTGGTGAGAGCATATATGCCAAAGTTAATTCCCTCACCTCCATTGAGATTGAGCTCCTATATAGCTAACATTTTTAAAATAAACCAGTCTAAAATGTTAAGAGTTTAACTAAATTTTCTCATAAAGAAAAAGCAACATAGTAGCAGGTTTCAACATATAAATCATATGCAATGGTGTTGGTTGACTTGGAAAGGAAGAGCAAGAAGAGCAGGAGAACAAAAGAGGAAGAAGAAGAGAAGAGGGGGTTTTATATTACCTAAGGCCTTGGATTCCTTCAATTTGTCAGCCGTTGTAGACTGCCGAAGCTTATCTCCAGGGCTCCCTAACAAGTTCATCAATTGCTGCTGGAGCCTACCTTCTATTTAGTGCTGGCGTTTTTGTTCTATCGTCTCTATGCTGCTAGCATAGATGAATCATAATTTTGATTTAGAGCATAAATTACAAGTTTGCACTGGACCATATTTGGAAATTTAAAAAATGAGGTGACTGCATTAAGAAGCTTAGACATTATTTGCTAGTCTGTTATGGTAAATAAAGAGCCTTAATTGCTGTGTTCTATGAATAGATATTGATTATTAGATTCACGGGTGCCAAGCTGTTCTAAAAATAATTGACCATCAGTTGCTGTTATTCATTTTTTTGATTCTGCCAAGTCAACTTCCATGCAAGGAAAATTGCTTCAGCATAATTTAGAACCAGAAATAGTTCATGCTCTGAAAGATCTAAAAAGAAAGCTTTTAGAGAAAGAGTCGATTTGACCATCTCTTTCTGTTTGGTTCAATCAATGGAGTTGTAGACTCAATTTGGGTAATTGCTTCAGCACAATTTTGCCTTTATTGTTGTAGGAGCTATAACTCTGAGCATAATCTTTGCTATCAGGGCAAGCCCTTCAGAGTTTGTCATCCCTCTATATAAGTATGTCAAAGCAGTATATTACACCCGTGTTTCCATCGGCATGCGTTTTAGAATGCTATTTGAAACTGAGGAGTCTAGTGTGCGCAGGTTGGTAGTGTAGCCTTTCTCATTCCTGAGTTGCATTTTTCTTTTTACTGGTGGAACATCCATTAGCTATCTGATGTGCAATTGAGTATTGTTTTCCCCTATTTATATTAAAAGCATCTATATTAGTTTGTCACAGGCTTTTTAATGCATAGTAGCTTCTAATTGCCTTGTCCTTTTATTATTAGATATATGGGCACTGTCACAAGGATAAGTGATCTAGGTCCTGTCCGATGGCCAAATTCATATTGGCGCTCTGTGAAGGTATATATACTGAAGTTTTCTGACTTTCCTCTTCAGCAAACCTGCCATGCATGTGATAACCGTTTTCTGACTTTTATAGTAACATGTAAAAGTGTTGCAATCCATTAATGTTTCTTGAATGCCACCGCTAAGTTCCTAATTTGCCACTTCCTCTTGAAACTGAATCTGGCTTTTCTTGTAGGTTGGCTGGGATGAGTCAACTTCTAGAGAGAGGCAGCCAAGAGTCTCTCTTTGGGAGATTGAGCCTTTAACAACGTTTCCAATGTATCCATCTTCCTTTCCACTTAGGCTCAAGCGCCCTTGGCCTCCTGACTTGCCCTCACTACATGGTACTTATCATGTTTGCTTGCTGAATATTAACTAAACAGGTATGAACTCCTTGTTACTGCCATCTCACTTTTGTCACCTATATGTTTAGGTGGGAGAGATGATCTTATGTGGCTTCGAGATGGAGACAGAGCAATCCAGTCTTTGAATTTCCATGGATTCTGTAATCAGACGTTTACCGAGTGCTATTTCAAAAGCTAGAAATGTGAGTGGCTGAAGGGGAAGAGAACACTAGGGAAGATTTAGTTAAATCTCTGCACAGAGCAAGAAGGATAACGTTGGCACCAGTAAGAAGAATATTTATGTACTATCTATTACCTTTTGATATTGTAAGAAAAATAGTTATGTGTAATTTGTGGATACTGACTTGATGTGCACAATATTTATTATCTTTTTATGTTGTAAGAAGAATATTTATGGGTTGGTTATATGGATATTGACTTGGTGTGTTTAGATACATCGGTGCATTTTTATTTGTGATTTTCTTAGTGAATTAATAATATTAACTTAATTTTATGATTTGCTTGGTGATAATATTGATTTTTCACTATTTCAAAAATCGAATTTGTGTCGTTAAACAATACTGATATTATATCGGTTTTCCACCGCTGCAAAACTGGTGTCATTAACTAATATTACATCAATTGTATACCGCTGCCAAAACTGGTGTTATTAACATATAATATTACATCGGTTTTACACCTGATATCGTTAAGTGATACTAAAATGGCAGATCTTTTACATCGCCTTCATAGACATCGATCGAAAATGTAATAGACATCGGTGGAAAACTGATGTCTATGAGGGTTTTTGTTGTAGTGCTTGTGATTGGATTGGGCTCTTCTTTCTTGATCCAAATTGGAATGAAATGAACCAAGCTCCTCAAATTAGCTCATGCTCAACTTTAGCATTGGGTCCAATTAATTTGACTCAACTCATGTCTATCGCTTATCTTTAATTCCCTACAAAAATCATGAAATAATAGCAAAATTAGTGAAAGAGTATAAAAAGCTCACAAATATATCCTAACTCATGAATCATAATATTAAGTAAGATTTAAGTGAATGAGAGGATAAAAATGCTAAGTATGAGAGCTAAAATATCACATAAAAATGCTAGTTATCATTAACCCACCTGGTCTTCATGCCATTTGCCAAGTCCGCAGACCCAATTGGACTTTCGCCGATTGTCACGTCTCGCGGATCCAACCAGACTTTCTGTCAGATATCATGTCAGCCCATTGACCTATCTGAACTTCACACCAACTATCCGGTCCCGCAGACCTAGCTAGATTTCTGCCTGGTGTCAGGTCCTCCAAATCCATCAATTACTGCACACTTGGTAAAGTACTTAGATCATAAATACACCTAATGTAACTCATTTATCATTCATCAAAATTTGAGTTAGACCGTTAGTGTAAACTGCACCAACAGGGCATGTCCTGCAGTGCATTCACCTTGCTTGGATTTGCCTCTATTCCTCACTCGATCATTATGTACCCAAGGAATTGGCCACTTTTCATCCCAAATAAGCATTTTCTCGAGTTCAGCTTGATTCCATATGTCCTCAAGGTTTGGCAAGTTTCTTCAATATCTGCTCAAAGGTCAGCAGCTCAGAGAAATTTTATCAAGATGTCATCGACATATACCTCCATGTTGCAGCTAATCTACTGTCGGAACACTTGTTCATCAATCTTTGATAAGTGGCGTCGGTATTCTTTAGTCCAAACTTCATGACATTGTAGTAGTAGGTCCCGTCAGCCGTAATGAAGTTGACCTTCTCTTGATCTTCATAAGCAAGCAACACTTGGTGGTAGCCCTGATACACGTCGAGCATGCATATCAGCTCACAATCCATTGTGGAGTCCATCATTTGATCTATTTGAGACAGAGGATAGAAGTCCTTTGGGTAGGCTTTGCTTAAATCATGGAAGTTGATGCAAACTCACCACTTATTTCCTGACTTAGAAACCAGCATGACGTTAGCAAGCCAACTTAGAAACTGCAACTCACATGTGATTGTCTTCCAACAATTTCTCTATCTCCGCTCGGATGATTTGATTCTTCTCTGATCTAAAGTCCCTCTTTATTTATTTCACCGACTAAGCATCTGATCGAACATGAAGCTCGTGCTGAGCCACGCTTGGCGAGATGCCCGAAGCTCATGTGTCGACCAAGCGAATACATCGTGGTTTCACCTAAGATAGGCGACCAGCTAGACCTTCTTCTAGTCTTCCAAGTTGGCGACAATGAATGTGGTGACTTCTGATCGGCTAGGATGGATCTGAACTTCCTCCTTTTCATCATAAACTGGCACAAGCGGTTCCTCCATTATTATGTTCACCTCCAAATGCTGAGTCTTTCGAGCGACTTTTGCCTCTGACTTGACCATCTCGACATAACACCATTGAGCGGCCAATTGGTCACCCTTAACTTCGCCAACTGCATTGTCCATCGAAAATTTGATCTTCTAGCAAAAGGTGGACACTATGGTGCAAAACTCATTTAGTTCGGTCGGCCCAATATTATGTTGTAGGCAGACGATGCATCAATCATGATAAAGTTTGTGGTCCTTGTCCTCTTGAGAGGCTCCTCTCCGAGCAATATAGACAGATGAGCCGAGGGTCTAGTCGGCTCAGCGAAAGCTCGGGCGGGACCTGCGCTGCTTCTCTATTGAGGCTGACGTTGACGTCGCTCGGTCGCCATTCTATCTTCTTCCTGCCACCCGTCTGATCGACGGTGATGATGCCAATCAGGAGATGATGATAGATGATGATATCCTGGAGGAGGCGGTCAGCTTGAAATTGGCCTCAAGTTGTAGCACTCTCGGGTACTGTGTGTTGTCGATTGATGGAATGACCAAAATAATGACGTCCAAGTCTTGCCTTTAGAAAATTTAGGTCGGTCTGCTACTACTGTTGCACAGCATGTATTCAGGGCTCCTGGTGCGGCTATGCTACACCCTCTCGGGGGCCCTTTAGGGGTTCATGGCTTATGTTCGACCTTCGTTCAAGGAAGGCGGTAGGTTCAGCAAGTGCCTCCTTCTTTTGTGCCGCTTAAGGTTCCTCCATATTGATGTATTCGCTGGCGCGCCTGAGCAGGTGGTCGAAGTCTTTTGGCGGCCTCCGGCTGAGCGAGAAAAAAAACTCACCTTCTAAAAGTCCTTGAAAGAAGACACTTACTAATAAATCTGAAGAGACCGATGGTATGTCCATGACCACCTGATTGAACCTCTTGATATAAGCTCTCAGTGCCTCCTTAGGCCCTTGGTTCAAAGTGAACAAGTTCACGTTTGTCTTCTGGTAGAGGTGGCTACTAGAAAAATGGTGTAGAAATGTTGTCCAAAAGTCTCTGAAGTTGTGGATTGATCGAATTGGCAAGCGCTTAAACCACCGCTTGTAGGATCGAAAGAGTGCGATAGAGGGGGGAGGGTGAATATCGTGTGTTTAAAAACTCTTTTCTTTTTCAACATTTAAATCAAAGTAGTGCAGTAGAAAGTAAAGAACAGTTTTGATTACTTAGTTCAGAGCCTACATCGACTCCTACTCCAAGGCCCACGATCCTTGATCACACCGTTGGGCAATCCACTAAAACCCTTCTTTTCGAAAACCTCAAAGAGAAACAGATCATACAATGAAATGTATAAGATAGTAACAGCCTACTATCTTACTTGAAATAGAGTACAAAACAAGCTAATTAAAAGTATGCCAACACTAGATGCAGGATGGAACTCGGTCGGTACGTCTTGAGTTGAGCAGCAGCTTGTTTGGTGATGAGTAGCAGACTTGTCGTATGAATAGGAGCTTTGCACAGTGATGAACACAGAACAGATATCCAGCCTCAGACCTCGAGTTTCACTTTTATAAGAATCGTCAACGTTCGATCGACCGATCCTTAGGTTTGGTCAACCGAACCCGCTGTTGGAGCAATCCCAATGGTCCGCGGGACCATGTGTTTTGGTATTTGGGCAAAGGGTTTAAGTTAGGTTTACCCTCATTATTTGATATGTGTACTTGAGTTGTGCAGGACTGCAGGTGACACATGTGACTCAGGTTGACGGCTTCGGGTCCGATGAAGGATGGCATTGAGGACAAGCCGCGGGCTTGAATGCATCTGAGGGATCGTAGACAAGGCAGCAAGGACAAGGGCCGAGGGAAGCGACTTCGAGGCATACGCGAAGGATAGCATTGGAGACAATCTGTGGGCTTGGATGCATCCGAGGGACGAGAGCCAAAGGAAGTAGGCTTGAAGGCAAGAGGTCAAGGCTGTAAAGAAGAGTCAAGTGAGTCGTGAGGGTCCGAGTGCGAGTGAAATGTACTCGCCATGGGAAACCCTAAGTTTAGGGTTGTACCAGTCGACTGGTACTGGGACCAGTCGACTGGTGGTGAGCACAGAAGCATTCTGTGCCCGAAATGGCTGGGATTAGTCGACTAGTCATGGGACCAGTCGACTGATAGATAGCCGTTGGAGTGTCGTTGGGCTGGCACCAGTCGACTGGTGCATGGACCAGTCGACTGGTAACGGGCAAATCAGCAAGGCTGATTTACCCAAGCTCTATAAGAAGGAGCTTGGGATGGCCGGCCAACTTGACGAAATTAGACTTGGTTAAAGCCTAATTAGTAGTCATCTAGTGCTCTAGCAATCCAAGTGTTCTTGATCGAGTTGTGGCGAGGTTTCTCTACCGACAAGGAGGATTGTGCTAGCCGGAGTTTCCGGGGACTAATCCACCGACGAATTGAGGGATCGTCCACCTTACGGACAGCCGTGGAGTAGGAGCATCATCTCCGAACCACGTTACATCGAACGTGTTAGCGGTTTGGTTTGCATTTCCTTTCTTTGTCTTGTATTTAGTTTAGCTTGTTTGTTTTTATTTGTATTCCGCTGCGCAAGCTAACAATAGTGTAGGAAGCTAACGATTTGGGGGTGCCGTATATCCAACCCCCCTTCAAGCCGGCCACCGATCCTCCAACAATTGGTATCAGAGCAAGGCCACTCTTCACCGGACTAACCGCCGAGAAGAGCAACGCATAAGAAGATCGCCAACTTGATTGTCCCTCCAAAGTTTGAAGGAGGAAGCCTTGGGGACATCTCATTTTGGATGATGAAGATGGAAGTCTTCTTCGACACGGATTAGGATACAATGATGGTGATCAAGTACTCGTTCGAAGTCCCAAGAGACAAGAAGGGAAAAAGACTCCGACCACGACATTGGACGGAAGAGCAAACCACACGATCGGAGGCAAATTCAAAGGTAATATCTATATTGATTGATATTTTGCCTAATCATGTGATAAATGGTGTAGGTGAGTATAAGAACGCCCACGAGTTGTGGAGCAAGGTGAAGATGGTTCTACAAGAAGAACCTAAACCTACACAAGAAGAAGAAGAACCCAAGGAGATGGGTTTAATTGCTCAAGTTGAGGAGGAGCAAACGGAAGTTGAGCTATGCTCAACATCCGAGGAGGAGAAGGAAGATGAGATATCATCAACATCCTCAAGAATTGAAGAAGAATCTAAGACAAGTGAAGAGGATGAAGAAGAGGTCTTGGAAGAGGTCAATTTAGCAAGCACCTCCACCGAAGTGAAGTCAAAGAACAACATAACTTGCTTCGGTTGCAAGGAGAAAGGACACTACAAGAGTAGATGTCCTATGGGTAAGAAGAAGGTAATTCCTAAATCCAATCAAGTTATTTTAAATGCTAACATGGGTGGTAGGAATGAAGAAACCCAAAAGAAGAGGATGCACATTGTATGCTTCACATGTGGAATGAAGGGTCACTTCCACACCAAATGCCCAAAGAAGAAGGAGCTTAAGAAGCTTGCACATTTAAAGAAATGGGAGAAGAAGAAGAGGAGCTCAAATCAAGGGGGAGCTTCAAGGGTAAGGGAGGTATACCCTAATTTGAAATATAATTCAAATTTAAATTCTTATGTTCCCATGCATGCTAGGAAAAATAATGATTATCATTATGTAGCAATGAAAAATTTTGGATTTAAATATCATGATAGGAGTAGGGTAAATGTTGATCATAACCCTAGGAGACCTATGCATGATAGACCTAGGCAAGTTAAATTCTCATTACCTAAGGAGAAGAAGGTAATAGAGAACCAAGGCATTAATCCCAAGAAGGGGAGACATATGCCTAGAAAGGGTAGGTCTAGGAATGTCCAAGGTGGACATATTGACTCTAGGGTTAGGAACCTAGAGAGGGAGAATCAAGCTTTGAAGTCAAAGCTTGATAATTTGGAGAAATTCCTTAAGAGATTCACTATTGGATCTAAAGGATTAAATATGGTGTTGGGTAGTCAAAGACCCAACAATGATAGATCGGGCTTGGGATACCGATCTAGTCCCTCCAAGGTCAAAAGGAGACCATGTGCTAAGGTGACACATGATAAGGGCAAGGGAGAGTCATCCAAGGCCAATAAGAAGAAATATGCTAGGGTTGCATATGATTATGGCAAGGATGATGTGTCCAAGGTCAAGAAGATAAGGAGATCTTCTAAGGGACATCATTGTGGTTTGGTCACAATAGATGAGTCACCTAGGAAGGTGACTAAGGTAAAGAGCTCTAGGGGGAGCTCCAAGAGTCAATTTGGGACCCATGGCCAATGGATCTCAGGTGGGTTCTACTTGGGGGTCTAGAGGAGCCATGGAGTGTGCCAAATGGTTTAGAGACAGACTTGAGTCTCAAACCTAGGGATTTGGCACACATGGTTTATGTTTCATGCAAGAAATATGACATTTGGGGTCATATAGCATGATAATTGGTTTTGGATGTATAGATGCCATATAAACCAATGCTAGGGATGCATTTTGGGTTGGTATGGGCAAATACATCAAAAGGAAGCTAAAACTAGGATTTTAGGTCAAGGTTCAATTGAACCATTTAGCTAGTTTTGGATTTTGTGTCAATCTTGGGATTGGTGATAGATACATTTTGTAATGTATTTTTCCCAAGTAGACACTGGTACAATAGACCTCTCCACAAAATTTGGGAATTTTTGGAGGTCTAAGGAATTTCTGGTGCATTTCTGAAGTTGGCCTGAAAAGACTGATTTTTTCAGAAATAGGGTACCAGTCGACTGGTAACAATATTTTTCGACCATAGAATGGTTCTGTAAGGTTGTGTCGAAGGGGGCAGTCGACTGGCACTTAGGGCAGTCGACTGATACCAGTCTGAAATTGTTTTCAGCATTGGTTTGTGACCATGTCAACTCGCTTAGATGTATGGGATCCAAGGGGGATTAATACATGAGTTTAGGGTCAGTTTGGATGATAAGTTTTCAACAATTGGGATATTGTTGGAGAACTTTTTGGATGTTAGGCAAAGGGGGAGAATTAAGGTTTAAATTGGGAAAACCTTAAGTGCCTTTGCGTAGGGGGAGCCTTGGGATAGGTTCTTAAAAAGCCCGTGGTAAAATCCTAGCTCATTGGGGAGTTTAGGTGTAGGGGGAGCCTTGGGATAGGTTCTTAAAAAGCCCGTGGTAAAATCCTATCTCAATGGGGAGCGTAGGTGTAGGGGGAGCCTTGTGATAGGTCCCAATACTTGATTCGGCGGTTGCCAAGTGTGTAGCCTTGGCAATGTAAGTCCATTCGACAGTTGCCAAGTGTGTAGCCTTGGCAATGTAAGTCCATTCGGCGGTTGCCAAGTGTGTAGCCTTGGCAATGTAAGTCCATTCGGCGGTTGCCAAGTGTGTAGCCTTGACAATGTAAGTCCATTCGGCGGTGTAAGTCCAAGTGTGTAGCCTTGGCATCGTAAGTCCATTTGTTTTAGCATGTTTATTTGCTATATGTTTTCCCTAACTTAAACGTATTGCCAAACACCAAAAAGGGGGAGATTGTTGGAGCAATCCCAATGGTCCGCGGGACCATGTGTTTTGGTGTTTGGGCAAAGGGTTTAAGTTAGGTTTACCCTCGTTATTTGATGTGTGTACTTGAGTTGTGCAGGACTGCAGGTGACACATGTGACTCAGGTTGACGGCTTCGGGTCCGATGAAGGATGGCATTGAGGATAAGCCGCGGGCTTGAATGCATCTGAGGGATCGTGGACAAGACAGCAAGGACAAGGACCGAGGGAAGCGACTTCGAGGCATACGCGAAGGATGGCATTGGAGACAAGCCGCGGGCTTGGATGCATCCGAGGGACGAGAGCCAAAGGAAGTAGGCTTGAAGGCAAGAGGTCAAGGCTGCAAAGAAGAGTCAAGTGAGTCGTGAGGGTCCGAGTGCGAGTGAAATGTACTCGCCATGGGAAACCCTAAGTTTAGGGTTGTACCAGTCGACTGGTACTGGGACCAGTCGACTGGTGGTGAGCACAGAAGCATTCTGAAATGGCTGGGATCAGTCGACTGGTCATGGGACCAGTCGACTGATAGATAGCCGTTGGAGTGCCGTTGGGCTGGCACCAGTCGACTGGTGCATGGACCAGTCGACTGGTAACGGGCAAATCAGCAAGGCTGATTTACCCAAGCTCTATAAGAAGGAGCTTGGGATGACCGGCCAACTTGACGAAATTAGACTTGGTTAAAGCCTAATTAGTAGTCATCTAGTGCTCTAGCAATCCAAGTGTTCTTGATCGAGTTGTGGCGAGGTTTCTCCACCGACAAGGAGGATTGTGCTAGCCGGAGTTTCCGGGGACTAATCCACCGACGGATTGAGGGATCGTCCACCTTACGGACAGTCGTGGAGTAGGAGCATCATCTCCGAACCACGTTACATCGAACGTGTTAGCGATTTGGTTTGCATTTCCTTTCTTTGTCTTGTATTTAGTTTAGCTTGTTTGTTTTTATTTGTATTCCGCTGCGCAAGCTAACAATAGTGTAGGAAGCTAACGATTTGGGGGTGCCATCTATCCAACCCCCCTTCAAGCCGGCCACCGATCCTCCAACACCCGCTCCCTTTCTTCTTCGCTGAGATTTGATGTTGATTCGATCTTCAGACATTAATTATATTTAATGGTTCGATTAACCAATCCCTTTGTTCGGTCGACTGAATAGTGAACTTCCTTGTTCATCAAGATTTGCACTTAATGCACCTTTAATATAATAATCATTCGGTCAACCGATCCCTGTGTTCGGTCGACCGATCAGGTTGGCTTCCCATGTCTGCTTCTGATTGAACTGATATTTTCCACATCATCAGTATTTGGTCGGCTGATCGTTTGGTTCGATCATCGATTAGGCCTTAATCGGATGTTACTCTGCTTTAGTCTGAACTTGTCTCTAATCTGAGTTAGCCTTGTTCGGTCAACCGATCCTCCTGTTCGGTCGACCGTTCAGGCCAGACCTGCAAAATAGAGTTATACAGAATATTCCTTCAAAACAGAGATTAGCACAGTAATATATGATGCATGAGAAGTATTAAACAGTAGAACTATTTTGATCTCAACTTGGAAACCTTTCCGATTTCTTTAGTTGGATCAGCGACCTTAAATTGTTCTTATTAGGAGCACGACCTCACTGTCGCTCCTCCAATTGCTTACCTCTACCTACCTGCCAAACATGGTCCTCTAGACATGTTTGGACTTTACCGCTTAGCATTGGATCAGCCACCCAGGACTTTCCCTCGATCTACAGTCCTCCAAACCTATCGAGCTTCTCTACCAAGTGTCGAATCATCTCGGCCAACATGGTCTTTCCTCCTGGCTTCCACGATCTGCTAAGTCTTTCATGTCTAGCCTCCAACTAGGACTTTCCCGGTTGAGTGAACAACCTGCACACTTGGTCAACTTGTTAGATCACAACAAGACTTAACTTGAACATTTGACAACATCAAAACTCAGGTTTGATTCAGGTGCACCCTGCACCAACAATCTCTCCCTTTTTGATGTTTGGCAACTAAGGTTCATAGTTAAGTCAATATATGCAAATATATAAGTAAACAAGCATTTATTTTTCACTTTACTCCCCCTGAGTTTAACAACTCCCCCTGAATTCACTATCTCTCCCCCTTTGACACATATCAAAAATAGAGGTAACTTGAACAACAAGTAACAAAATAGCTTGAAATGCTTGAATATAAAACTCCCCTTGTATTCTCTAAGTATTGTGCCAACAATGATGAAATATCTTTCCTCAAAAATATTCTCACTGAATTCCTAAGATATTCCCTTACCCTTTTAAAAGACTATAAGATGTATTTAGGGTTTTCAAAATGATCATGATTCAAATATATTTTGAAAGATATCAGTTCTTAGTGTCAAAAATTCTTTTGAAGGAGTTTGCAATATCATTTTCAAAAGAAAGATACTCTTTTAAAAATATTTCCAAGCTAATTTGAAAAGTATTTTCAAGGAATTTAATAAGTAAAATCTTTCAAATATATATATTTTGTTTTACAAAAGAAAGGTATTCCAAGGCTTAAAATATTTTTACAACACCAAGATATAGAAGAATGAATGCTTTCAAAATTTTCAAGAATATTTTCAAAAATATTTGTTAAGGAATAAGAGTTTCATAAAAATAATCTTTAAAAATATTTGCAAAGAGTTTTCCAAAGTATGAAAAACTTTTAAAGGAGTTTTCAAAGTATGATTTTTTAAAATATTTTCAAAAAAGTATGAGTTTGAAGAATATGATTTTGAAAAGATAATGCTTGAACTATGTTTAAAAGAAAATATTTTGAAGTCAAAATTTTTCAAAACTCTTTTTGAAGATAAAAGTGATTTTTTAAAATATTTCCTTCTGAATCTTATTTTTAAAAAATATATGTCTTTCAATATAGTCTCTCCTCCTAACCAGACACGCTTTTGGATATCCTTATTACCCATACGAAAGATATTCCAATATATGTCTAAGGGGCATGGTTGACTTAAAAAACTAAAGACTTAGGTATTAATTAACAATAATTTATATATATATATAATACACCCAAACAATCATCAATCAAAACTTTGAAAATATTATTATTATTATTATTATTATTATTTAGAAAATATATTTATAAGTTTTCAAAATATTTTCAAAAAAATATTTTAAATTTTAATTTTCTTAGCATCTCACCCATTCTAAATTCTCAAATATGGTAATCCTATAATTGTGTGAGATGACATTATTGATTTTGAGTTTGTTGTAATTTAAATTGAGTTAAAATTGAGTTTGTATTTAAGTTGAGCTTGGATTATTTTAAGTTAATTTTGGATTACATTGGATTTAGTTGATATTAATGGTAACATTATTATTATTTTGTGAATTAATTGAATTTATAAATTTTTGTTTAGTTTAGAAATTTTAAGGTTAATTGTTAAAGATAATTAGCTAATTAAGGGTTAATTAAGTTAGAGTGGGTTAAGAATTGATTTTAATAGTTATGGTTATTGGTCGATTTTTAGATTAATGATTGATTTAAACTTAATTAAAAGTTAGTTTCAATAGAGTAATTAATATTTTGAGTTTAATTTAGTCTGATTATTTTATATTTTAATTTATTTTAATTAATTAAGGATTAAAAATTTGATTTATAATTGTTAGATTAATTATTGCTTATTACAATTAAGGTTGATTATTATTTTAATTGTTGATATAAGTTTCATAATTAATAGTTATGGATTAATTGATTATTAATTATTATTAATTAAGGATTAATTTAATTAGTTTCTTAGGAATTAATTAGGTAAAGATTTAAGAATTAGTTGTATTTAATTCAAAATTTTTAATTTTATTTAAGGTTAAAGTGCTTTATTTGTTGATTAAAGTTAAGAATTAATTAAGTATATTAAGTTAAATTGATTAATAATTAATTTAGATTTAATTTTGATTTAGTTTATTTTTAAATTACATTTAAGTTAATTTTAGTTTAGTTTAAATTTAGTTTAGTTTAATTAAATTAAGTTATTATATTAAGTAAAGTTAAATTAAGTTTAATTAAATTAAGTTATTTAAGTATAAATTAATTTGAGTTTTAATGAAGTTTGAATTATATTAATAATTTTAATTAAGTTTTCTAAAATATTTTTAATTAAGTTTTAAAAAATATTTTTAATTAAGTTTTAAAAATATTTTTACTTAAGTTTTTAAATATTTTAAATTAAGTTTAAAAAGTATTTTTAATTAAGTTTTAAAAATATTTTTATTTAAGTTTTAAAAATATTATTAATTAAGTTTTTTAAAATATTTTTAATTAAGTTTTAAAAATAGTTTTAATTAAGTTTTAAAAATATTTTTAATTTAGTTTTAAAAATATTTTCAATTAAGTTTTTAAAATATGTTTAATTAAATTTTTAAAATATTTCTAATTAATTTTTTAAAAATATATATATTTTTAATTAAGTTTTTTTAATATATTTAAGTAAATTTTTGAAAATATTTTTAATTAAATTTTAAAAAAAATATATTTCTAATTTAATTAAATAAATATTTTGAAAAAAAAAATTTGTTGAACCCATGTTAGATTCAAACTTAGCTTTGGGTTAATCAAGCAAGCTTTCTAAGGATAAGTTTTCAGTTCAGTAGTGAAACATATTACCTTCTTATGTATCAACGGTGGATCACTTGCTTAATACTTTCCAAAATAGTCTTGCCCAAAAAATTTAACACGAAGTTTTGGTCTAACTAGCCCATGTTTGACTGGGATATAGCTTCGGCCAGATCCACTAAATCTAGTGTCACCAGATAGAATACACAGGATTCAGCCTAGACATGTCTTCGATAAAGTTTCCTTGACGTACTATCATCCCAATTCATTCTAATGCTATGTTGTTAGGGTTTGGTAAACCTTTTATAACTAACTGTTCTAAATTAACAGCATAAAGAGAAGATGCATGACATGGTATATAACCGATAAATATGCATGATCATGGCAAGTCAATCAATTCAAACAAGTCATATTATTATTGTTGTTGTATTATTATTGTTTTATTATTATTATTATTATTATTATTATTATTATTATTATTATTATTATAGTTGTTAATTAAATCTAGATTTTGTAAGTTGATAAGATTATTAATAATATTTTCTAGTTTATGAATTTTATTTTTAATTAAAAAATATTTTTAAAACTTAATTAAACATATTTTAAAACTTAATTGAAAATATTTTTCCTCGATCTACGGTCCTATAAACCTATCGAGCTTCTCCGATAAGTGTCAAATCCTCTATTTCCCGGTTGAGTAAACAGCCTACACACTTGGTTAACTTGTTAGATCACAACAAGACTTAACTTGAACCTTTGACAACATCAAAACTCATGTTTGATTCAGGTGCACCCTATACCAATACCGTTGTGCTGATCCAAAGAGTGTAGTAAAGAAGACCGAGCACTTTACTTCGTTGGTATACTGATGTAGTGTGGCCACGTTATCGAACTTTACTAGATGGTCCTCGAGATCGGTTGTCTCATTGTATTCTATGATCATCAATGGGGTATAATGTTGAGGTAGCTGGTCGTTCAAAATCTCCTGAGAAAATTGTCGATTGATCCGTTCGGGCAAATCATTGATCCTTGATGCTTTTCCTTTCTGTGTGTCCCTCATAGGCGCGTTGTCCGAGGAAGACCCTTGATCTCTATCTACCCGGCCTTATTCCTCTGAGGGCGTGTGGAATAATGCCTAATGAAAGGAGATCGGTGCATTCAGTGTATCCCCGTAGTTGCCGATCGGCTTCTTATTCTTCCCTCGAACTGATATGTTCTTCGCTCGATCTTTATATCCAGCTTTCTGTCCCGCTGTTGACGCCGCGGGTCCATTTACTTGTCGCTCGGCCATCACATGTTGTTGCTGCTCCAACAATTTGGCTGCCCGAGCTTGTATTAGCATATCCAACTCCTCCTGCATCAGTATCACTGTCGTGAGTCATCCAGTGTCCTCCATCTCCATGTCTCAGATATAGGCTATGTTCCCATAGACGCACCCAATATAATCTTGTCTGAAAATAGTGAAGAAAGTTGGCTGGGGATGTGGCTTCTCAGTTAACCTCGCGAAGACTCCGCTCCGATCTACAACACAAGAAACGTCAGTTCTGTTGGGGTTCAATCAAAGTCCCACATTGGAAAGATTTGATAAAGATAAAGGATGCATGATATCTCCATTGGCATAAGGTCGTTTGGGGAGAGCCCAAGAGCAAAGTCATGAGGGTCTAGGCCCAAAGTGGACAATATCATGCCATTGTAGAGATATGTGGGCATCCTTCGGTCCCAAAAAATGGTATCAGAGCCATAGTCCAGACTAGATACAATGTGGGGTGGTCTTGAATAAAGTTGAGGGGAGACCTAGAGCAGATCAGGATGACTGGATGCTTGCGGGGAGGTTTGGAGCAGGTCAGGATGACCGGATACTAGCGACGAGGCAAGTAGGTCAGGGTGACCGGATGCTCGCGGATAGGCCTGAAGCGGGTCAAGATTGACCTGATCCAGCTGCTTACAGGGAGGCCTGGAATAGGTCAGAATGACCGGATGCTTGTGGGAAAGGCCTCGAAGCAAGTCAGGGTGACCGGATACTCATGGGGAGGTCCGGAGTAGGTCAGGATAATTGGATGCTTGCGGGGAGGCCTGGAGCAGGTCAGGGTGACCAGATGCTCACGGGAAGACGAGTAGGTCAAGGTGACTGGATGCTCGCAGGGAGGCCCGAAGCAGGTCAAGGTGACCGAATACCCGCGGGGAGGTCCGGAGTAGGTCAAGGTGACTAGGTGTGGATGCTTGCGAGGAGGCCCAGAGCAGGTCAGGGTGACCAGATGCTCGCGGAGAGGTCCATACCATAAGAGTAATTGTGGTCCTTCGTTTGAGGGGAGGATTGATGAGATTCAATCAAAATCTCACATTGAAAAGATTTGGTAGAGATCATGGGCTTAAAAGGATGCATGTTATCTCCATTGATATAAGGCCTTTTGGGGAGAGCCCAAGAGAAAAGTCATGAGGGCCTAGGCCCAAAGTGGATAATATCATGTCATTATGGAGATAAGTGGACATCCTTCAATCCCAACAAGTTCTAGGTCAGGGAAGGGGTCCTTGGCATTGACCCTCCGACGCTCAAGTCAGTTACCGGAATAGTAGAAGAAGGCGGAACAACAGTGAAAACACAAGCTTGAATAATGAATAGCACATACCTCTGTCGGTGCATGGACCCCCCTCCTTCCCCCTTTATATAGTGTTACAGTAGGCGACGTGCACGCTACTCAAGGCACGGATACGTTTTTCCAACCATCCTATGAAAGGACATGTCAGAAAAGTGTCTCTAACACCATACCTTAGCAGGGCATGCAAATCCCTAACATGACCGTAGAAGCTTCCATCGTACGATTTACCTGTTGACAATGCCCTATTGTCAGTGGCATTACCTCCCAAAGGGATATTAGAAGATATGGGAGGGGCCCCACTGTTTGACTGAGTGGGGTAGCCGCTCGGCGAGGACTTTCCGCTCGGTTGATCTTAGCTACTCTTCTTCGTTGTAGTTTGGTTCGGTCGATTGTCTCTAATCTGACTGGCCATGAGCTCTGGTCGGCCCAGAACTCACTTGATCAGTTGTGCGGCATCTGATGTTCCTTCTACATGACCTGTCCAAATGAGCAATCTGCTCCGATGAACCTGTTAGTCGATCAAACCCTTCAAGTCTGATCGACAGTTGAAGTCGGCCTCCATTAGGTCCACTTTTAATGAACTCATTAGTTCTCCGATATTAACCATCTTAACTTTGACCTACTATCTCCACCCTTGACCAACCTTTGGTGGGCCTCTTATCACCCCATCATATTATATGACTACTGATTTAATATATTTAGATGTGATAAAATATGTATATTCATTATTTTCTTGTTCTAGAATGTGATGAAAATTTTCACAATGACTACTTTTTTTAGTCATATTGAGCGTGTTAAAACAATAAAATTTAAAAATTTAATTATTTCTATAATATAATTAATAATTTAAAATACAGGAAGATAATTTTAATTTTTATAATGTAGAAAAAATAAATTTGCTTAATGTGGATAATCTAAAAAAAATGTTTGGATGTTGAAATATTTTAATATTGACGGTTTAGATTAATATTAAGGGTTTAGATTAATATTGAAAACTACTAGTTCATTAAATAAATAATAAATTTAGAAATAACAAATGATCTCGTTGTATCTAGGAATGTGTTGACTCCGGTCGGGTCCTCTCCTGTCAGGTTGGCTTCTGATGGGTTAGCTTCGGGCGAGTTGGCTTCTAGCGAGTTGGGTTTTAGTGACTTGGGTTATAGTGACTCAGGTTCTAACGAGTTAGGTTATAGTGGGTCGACTTTGGTAGGGGTAGCAATTTGAATTGGCTTCGAATTGACGGATTTAGATAGGTGGATTGAGGGATTGGAACATTAAAATTTAAATTCGACTTGATTAATATTTTAATCAAATTATTCGATTTGAACCTGACTTATTTATTTGTATTTAATTTGAATCCAATATAAAATGATCAATTTATAAAAGTATGTTCATCTTTACTTAACCTGACTAAAAAAATTGATTTTAATAAAAAATATATTTATTTTAACCTGAATTCAACCAGAATCTAACTTAAACGCGACCCGAGATTTAAACCCTAGACTTCACGATGACAATACTATGCACTAACTACTAGATCACCCCAAAAAAATATTGAAAGGGATTAACAATATATTATAAAGGGGGTAAGGTGTACTTTTAGATGACCCTCTAATATTTAAGTCAGTTTCAAAGAAAGAAGAGGGTAAGATGTGTTGGAAAAAATAATATGTTATCAGAGATTTTGGGGACTTAGCTGAATTTAAAATTACACGAAATTTAAATTCAACTTACAATAGAGATGACTTGAGTGGATAATCTCAGGCTGCTAGCAGGGGCTAATTTTTACTACGTGCCGAAGAGCAGCAGATCGGACTCAGTCGTTGAGCGGGCAAATCTGCTGAGCAGCAGGTCTATGTTGCCGAGCCGAGCAGTCGAGAACACAAAGTCCGATAGGAGAGAGCAGCCGTCCAACTAGAGAGACCGACCGACAGTACGGTCGGGCGGGCAGTAAAGCCGACCGGGCAGAAAGGCCAACCAGCCGGGCAGAAAGGCCGACCAGGCGGGCAGACAGGTCTGGTGAGAGGCAGGTCGAGCAAACAGAGAGACCTGGCGGATGGAGAGGCCGACCGGGTGAGTAGAAAGGTCGAGCGAACAAACTAGCAGACCGGACGAGCAAACAAGTTGGGCGAACAGACTGGCCGACCAAGCGAGCAGATAGATCGGGTGAACAGAATGGTTGACCGAGTGAGGAGACAAGTCGACCGGGCGAGCTGACCGAGACCTGCAATTGACGCAGTTTCCTTGAAACAGATTCGCCCCACCTCCGGCAGTGCTTCGAGATTTACTCGGGTTGTCTGTTTCCCAGGATACAACGGTTGACCGTGATTCCACCAAGCATTAGTGGTCACGGCGAACTGAGTGGCACCCGAATGCTATCACGAATACTCTACTGAGCAGGAGTTGCACGATAGAAGATGAGGGAATAAATGTGGAGAGCTTCTGTGTGTGTTGTTGTGTGTCTTCTGCCTGTGATCACAGCCTCCTTATATAGGAGCTCAAATCAACGGCAGCGTTAATAGTTGATTAATGACCATTACTTGCCGAGCAATGAAACGCTCATCGTTTCACTCATTATCACTCGACCATTTTGATTCTGCATTAATCTCAACTTTAATGCATCAGTTACATAGCAGCAAAAAGTTTACGTGGTAAAATGTTGGCTGTTCTACTTGGGCAAATTTTGTCCCAACCGGCCCGGCATTCGGCGCACGCAGGTCGTGCCCGCACATGAGTCAACATGGTTCAGTACAATCCAGGCCCTGGATTTTCACCCCCCCCCTCCTGCCCCCGCACGTGAGAAAGAGCTTCTCCCCATACATTTGTTCACATCTTCAATGCATATGAATCAATATAAACCAACCAACATGCCATGAAACTCCCAATGTAGGACTAAAGTCTCATTTACAATGGAGCTTCTATCCTCTTCCACCTTTTCTCCATTCACACCTATTCAACAATCCCCCACATAAATGGAGATAAGATATGTGATAGTATTCAGCAGTTGAGTCAAATATATGATAGGTAGGTTTGACCCTTTGAACCTTCCCTTGTGAAGATCTGGTTGCTTATTGGCTGATAGTAGACACGATGTCCTTGAACTATACTGTCGTCTATGTAAGTGGTGACAAATATCACCCAAGACTCTTCCTAATACAACACAGTTCTCATGAGTGTGTTTGTTCTTGGCCATGAACATGTTTGGTTCTGTGAGAAGCTCTAAGAATTGTGCCTCCAATTCTCTTCGAAGCGGCCCCACTTCTTTCTTACATAGGTGATCCCTCAAGAGTTGTCATATACTCTTCTTGATCATTAAAATCCCATTGGCTTACTCTGGTCTAGTCACTGTTTCATTGGGCTATCCCCCACAGTGTGTCTAGTCAGTGCAGATTAGTTGTCTCTTTGAACCTAGTTCTTGGGAGCTCCAGTCAGCATAGGTTGGGTGTCCTCTGCACTAATCGCTGACAACGGCATCAATCCCATTTCTTGTGATGAGCTTGCAACTAACTCTCGATTTAACCCTTTGGTTAGCGGATCTGCTAGGTTATCCTTTGACTTCACATAGTCAACAGTGATAACTCCCGTTGAGAGTAGTTGTCTAATGGTATTATGTCTACGAGTATATGTCTAGATTTACCATTATACAGATAGCTCTGTGCTCGATCAATTGCTGATTGACTATCGCAATGTATACAAATTGTTGGCACAAGTTTCGGACATCTAAGAATATCTTTTAAGAATTGTCGTAGTCATTCAGCCTCTTCACCACATTTGTCAAGAGCTACAAACTCAGATTTCATCGTGGATCTGGTTATTATGATTTGCTTAGAAGATTTCCATGAAATGACTGCACCTGCTAGAGTGAAGACATATCCACTCATAGATTTAGAGCCTTTTATATCATATGTCCAACTTGCATTGTTATATCCTTCGATCACAGCAGGATATCTTGTATAGTGCAGTCCATATTCACGAGTATACCTCAAGTACCTCAGTACTCTTGTTATCCCTTTCCAATGCTCAACACCAGGATTACTCATGTATCTACTCAGTTTACTTACTACGTAGGCCAAGTCTGGTCGTGTACAACTCATCAAGTACATCAGACTTCCAATTACTTGAGAGTACTCTATTTGAAAGATACTGTCATCTCGATTTTTTGATAAATGTTGACTCGTATCTATCAACGTTCGTGCCAACGCAGTATCACCCTTGGTGAATTTCTCAAGAATCTTGTCCACGTAATGGGACTAACTAAGAACAAGTCCTTCTGTCGTTCTAAGAATTTTGATTCTTAGATTCACATCAGCTAGGTCCATGTCTCTCATGTCAAATCTTGAGTTTAACATATCTTTAGTGGATTTGATTATCTTATCATTACTCCTAATGATAAGTATGTCATCTACATATAGACACAAGATGATATAGTCATTCTTTGTGACTTTCATGTAGACACATTTATCAGATTCATTAATCTTGAATTCACATTCCTTCATGGCATTATCAAATTTCTCATGTCACTGCTTTGGTGCTTATTTTAAGCCATATAATGACTTCACCAATCTACAAACCTTGTTTTTCTGTCCTGGCACAGAAAACCCCTCAGGTTGCACCATGTAGATTTCCTCTTTTAAATACCTATTTAGAAAGGTAGTCTTTACATCCATCTGATGTATTTCGAGATTGCATATAGCGGCAATAGCCAACAATACTCTAATGGAAGTTATTCTCGACACCGAAGAATACGTATCAAAGTAATTGAGGCATTCTCGTTGTCGGTATCCTTTGAATACCAATTTGGCCTTATACTTATCAATCGTGCTATCTGACTTCATTTTCTTCTTGAAAATCCACTTGCAACCTAGTGGTTTACTTCCCAGACGAAGACCCATAAGTTCCTAAGTGTGATTTTGCAAGATAGATTCTATCTCAGATGTAATTGCCTCTCTCTAGTGAGGTCCATTAGAAGAGCCTACAGCTTCTGAGTAACTTCGGAGCTCACTCTCCAACATGAAAGTGATAAAATCCAATCCATAGGATTTTTCTACCCGAGATCTTTTGCTCCGTCTAGGCTCATCCTCCATAGGTTCCTCATCATCATCTTCATCTTGTGTTTTATATGCCCGTTTTGAGGAGTTAGCATCCTCACAAGTCTTATACGGAAACATATACTCGAAGAAAGAGACATTTCTCAATTCAATTATTGAGTTTTTGTGTATCTCAGGTATGTGTGACTTATACACACAAAATCGATATGCACTGTTGTTTTGTGCATATCCAATAAATATGCAATTAATAGTCTTTGGTCCTATCTTAATCCTTTTCGGATCAGGCACCAACACTTTGGTAAGACACCTCCATATTCGTAAATATTTGTAGGATAGTTGTCTTCCATTTCACAACTCATAAGGGCTCTTATCTATTTTCTTCTGGGGCACCTTATTTAAAAGATAATTAGCTGTTAACACAGCTTTCCCTCACATGGACTCTGGTAATCCAAAGCTCAATAAAAGAGCATTCATCATCTCCTTTAGAGTTTGATTCTTTCGCTCAGCAACTCCATTTTGCTGAGGAGTATAAGGAGCGGTTGTTTCATATCTGATCCCATGTTTAGTACACAACTCAGCAAATGGTGATACATATTCACCACCTCGATCACTTCGAACCACCTTAATCTTTCTATTAAGCTAGTTTTTAACCTCAGTCTTATAGAGAGCAAATTTCTCTATAACTTCATCCTTACTTCTGAGAAGATACACATAACAGTATTTTATGTTATCATCTACAAAAAGTGATGAAATATTTATTGCCACCATGTGTTGGCGTACCTTTTAGGTCTCATACATCAGTGTGGATTAGGTCAAGTGATTCGTTACTTCTTTCAATATATTGAAAGGATGACCTTGTCATTTTCACTACAACATAAATCTCACACTTGTGTTTTGGGTCAAGGTGGAATGCAGGTATGCTTTGCATGTTTATTAATCTATGCAACATATCGTAGTTAACATGTCCTAATCTACCATGCCACAAACACGAAGACTCAAGCATATAAGTGAAAGAGCTTTCATTTTTTATTTATCTTGGGCCTAATGGTCATTACATTGAGCTTGAATAACTCATCAGATACATAACTCCTTCCTATAAACATTCCATTCTTGGACAATACAACTCTATCCAACTCAAAAATAATGCGAAAGCCATGCTTGCTTAACAGTGATCCGGATACTAGATTCTTCCGAATCTCTGAAACATACAGCACATTGTTCAGAGCAAGGTCCTTGCCCAAGGTCATCTCAAGCACCACCTTTCCTTGGCCCATGATGTCCGAGGTTGCCGAGTTCCCCATGAACAGCTTGTCTCCAGTGACTTCTTCAAAGTTGTGGAGCAGCTCCTTATTGCAGCAGACATGTTTGGTGGCTCCAATATCGATCCACCATTGTCGCGGGTTTGAACCGACCAGGTTCAACTCAGAGACCATAGCGCAGAAGTCGTCCATTTCTGGTCCCTCGTTCAGGTTGGCCTCCTGCTTCTTCTTCGGCTTTCTGCACTCCGAAGATTTGTGACCCTCTCGGTCACAGTTGAAGCACTTCCCAAAGAAATTCTTTTTAGTTGATGCCTCATCTGGGTCTCATCTTGGAAGACTTAGGGTTCTTCCGTTTTCGAGTTTTGACTGTGCTTGACTACATTGACTTTCACAGTAGCCTGAGAGAACAGTTTTCCCTCTGAACTCTTGTTGTCTTCTTTGATGCAAAGTCGAACAATGAGTTCCTCCACATTCATCTCCTTCCTCTTGTGCTTCAGGTAGTTCTTGAAGTCCTTCCAGCCGAGAGGCAGCTTCTCAATGATAGAAGCCAGCTGGAAGGTTTCACTTAGAACCATCCCTTCTTAGTGGATCTCGTGCAAGATCACCTAAAGATCCTGGATTTGACTGATCACCGTCTTAGAGTCAACCATCGTGTAGTTCAGGAATCGACCCACAATGAACTTCTTGGCCCCTGCATCCTTCGTCTTGTACTTCTTGTCCAAGGACTCCCACATCTCTTTAGTCGTTCTCTTCATGTTATACACAACGTACAACAAGCCGGCGCCTTCAACATTGCTTGAGGTGCCTGAAGGCTGGTCAACTCTATTGGTGCGGGAAGCATCCGACGATCGAACCTAAATTTTGATAATGGCAAAGGATTCAAAGTTAAGATGTGTGGTGATCTAACGGTCTTAATGAGATTGCAGGAAAGTCCTAAGTGTACTTAGGCAAAAGTCCTAACTGCGGTTAGGCAAGGTGAAAACCCTAGGGGGTGGTAACCCTAGGTCATAGGGGGTGGTAACCCTATGCGGAAAGTCTTAGTGGGTCAAGTGTTTCAGGCAAAAGTCCTAGGGGGGTAACCCTAGGTGGAAAGTCCTGGTGTCGCGAACCAGGTGAAAGACTGGACCAGCCGGGAAGCGGAAGTCCAGCAGAAAGTCCGGAAGTATTGAGCACCGAGCAAAAGTCCAGTCGATCTAGAGGATCGCACTGGCATCAGGTAAATCTCCTGAGTGGAGTAGGTACGGACGCGTTCCCCGTAGAGGGAACAGTAGGCGTCAGGTCGACCTAGGGTTTCTGGTTGGAAATCCGAAGTCAGACCCGGACAGTCCGGAGACTGTCATAATATTCTATTATCATATCTAATATTATCTCTTTGCTAACTTGGTTTTGCAGGACGTGTTTTGTAGTTGTGGACTAACATGTTTTGCAGGGCCAAAATTCAGAGTTTAGCCTCGGATGAACAGTGTCCGAAGCCCCTCCATGGGGCTTGGAGGTGCCTCGGGTGCGAGCCAGCACATGTCTGTGCAGAAGACTTGGAGGCGCCTCAGACGTGGCTGGAGGCGCCTTGGACCAGACGTTGGAGGCGCCTTGGAGCAGCTTGGAGGCGCCTCAAGCAGGATAAAGCGCGACTTGTTCTGCACTTATCACCGCGGCAGACTCGGTGCCTGGAGGCGCCTCGGACAGCCTTGGAGGTGCCTCCAGCACACTATAAAAGGGCACTTCGAACAGCAGCTTGAAACAACCAATTCCAAGTGATCCTCTTGCTGCGTGCTACTAAATCGACGACCCGGAAGCGCTGCAACTTGACACCGATGACCCGGAGCTTCAGTTTCGACGTTATTGTTGTCGGTATAAAGTTTAATTCAGTTTATAATTGTACTTCACTTGTAATACTTATCGAGCTTATAGTTGTTGCCCACAGAAAGCGATCAAGGATCGCGGGCCTTCGAGTAGGAGTCGATCTAGGCTCCGAACGAAGTAAATTCCCCTGTGTTTGTGTTGTTTTTGTTCTTTATTCCGCTGTGTGTTTTAACTCCGATAGTTTTATGAATCGTACGAAATAGCCACCAGCGTTATTCACCCCCCCTCCCTCTAACGCTTCTCGATCCAACAATTGGTATCAGAGCGGGGTCGTTTTGAATCGGTGCAACCACCATTCAAAACAATTTTTTCATGGTATTTTTAGAGTTTTCAGAGTCAATTAGAATTTAGCCTTATAGCTATATTCTAATTTCTTTTCTCGAATCGGTTTTTTCTCGAAGTTGGTGCAACACCACTCGAGATCATTTTCTTTTAAATACTTCCAGCACTACTAATCCAGGACCAAGTCCTGGAATTTTCTTGTCATTTATTTTCTTTATAGTTGATCTAAAATGACCCAACAAGAGGGTTATAGCACTGTCCGTCCCCCGCTCTTCACCGGAGAGGACTTTGGTTACTGGAAGGGTAGAATGGAGAACTTCTTGAAGATCCAGTTCGAGACGTGGATGATCATCAAGACTGGTTTGGATCTGCCAATGGGTAAAGACGGCAATCCTACACCCTACGAGGATTGGGAACCTGCATTAATCAAGAAGGTGGAGGCAAATGCCAGAGCAACTTGTAGCCTCCAGTGCGGACTAACAAAGGAAGAGCTAAACTGCGTCGGTCCATTCTCAAGCGCCAAGGAGCTATGGGAGAAGCTGATCGAGCTTCACGAAGGGACTTCCGATACCAAAGCAAGTGTTGGTTGCTACTCGGAAAACCTATAGGTTCCACTGTACAAAAATTTTGTACAAAGGTCTGAACCTTTTCCTAGCTACCATGTGTTCTTTTAAATTAAATTTTGGATCGCCTGCGGAACTTAACACGTTTGATCTAAAACTTAATCTATTTATTCTTTTAGGTTTTGACTTGGATCTCCTGCGGAACTTTACACGTTCGACCCAAGTCTCCTTAAGTTATTAATTCCATTAAATATTAATTTTCATAATTGGTTCCCAGTACTGACGTGGCGAGGCACATGGCCTTCTTGGATATGGGAGCAACCACCACCGACTAGACAAAACCTTTTATAGAAAGCTAATATTTAATTTCCTAAAATAACTTTAGGTTAACCAAAGAGAACAATCAAATCACAAGGAAAAAAAAAAAAAACACAACATCGAAAAACATATTCAAAATTCTAGAACGTAAGCCTCTTGTATTTGGTATTATTTCCATAAATAACTAGCATGATGCGGAAATAAAAATTACTAGTTATACCTTGTAGAAAAACCTCTTGATCTTCTACCGTATTCCTCTTCTAACCTCGGACATTGTGTGGGCAACGATCTACCGAGATGAGAAACCACCAACCACCTTCTTCTCCTCCAAGCAAGGTTTGGCCACAAAGGAAAAACTTCACCAAGGAGAAAAACCAAAATACTAACCAAGCTCCAAGAGATGCTAGCTTTCTCTCCTTCTTCTTCTTCTTCTCCAAGTAGTATCCGGCCACCACAAGAGCTCCAAGGGAGAGAGAGAGGTTCGGCAACCACAAGAGGAAGAGAGGGAGAGGATGGCCGGCCACACCAAGGAACAAAAGAGGGAGAGAAATAATAGATGTTGTGTCTCTTGAAGGCACCCTCACCCCTTCTTTTATATTCCTTAGCCTAGGTAAATTAGGAAATTTAATTACAATAAAATTTTCTCAATTTCCTTGACATGATTTAATTGAGAAAAATAAAATAAAATTTCCCCAATTAAAATCAAGTGGCCGGCCACATCAATGGGAAGCAAATTGGACAAGTTTCAATCAACAATTAAAACTTTCCTTATTTGTTTCCGGAAATTTTAAAAATAAAATTTCTCTTCAAAAAATCTCTTCATGGTTAATAAAAGGAAATTTCCATAATTTTAATTTTACAACATGTGAATAATTTTTAAAGAGAAAATAAAATATCTCACCAATCTACAAATAAGGAAAGAGATCTAATCTCTTTCTTTAATCTTTTGTAAATTTTACAAGAGAGATAATTTAATTTAAATTCTCTTTAATAAATTATTTCTTCCACATAATAAAAATTAAAATTAAAATTCTTTTTTTAATTTATTTTGGCCAGCCCTACTAGCTTGGGTTCAAGCTAGGGCCGGCCACCCAGGCCCTAGCTTGTTCCCAAGCTAGTTTGGCCGGCCTCTATTGGGTGGGTATAGAAGGTGGGTATATGTGGGTATAGAACTCTATAAATAAGAGGCTACGATAGGGACCGAGAGGAGGAATTGGTTTTGGTCTCCCGATAAAATTAAGCATCCCGTGTTCGCCCCGAACACACAACTTATTTTTATCAATGATAATTCATTCCACTAGAGAACTATCATTGAACTACCGCACCAATCCCAAATTAAATTTTTGGGCTCCTTCTTATTATGAGTGTGTTAGTCTCCCTGTGTTTAAGATATCGAATGTCCACTAATTAAGTGAGTTACTGACAACTCATTTAATTAATATCTTAGTCCAAGAGTAGTACCACTCAACCTTATCGTCATGTCGGACTAAGTCCACCTGCAGGGTTTAACATGACAATCCTTATGAGCTCCTCTTGAGGACATTATCAACCTAGTATCTCTAGGACACAGTTTCCTTCTATAATCAACAACACACACTATAATTGATATCATTTCCCAATTTATCGGGCTTATTGATTCATCGAACTAAATCTCACCCATTGATAAATTAAAGAAATAAATATCAAATATATGTGCTTGTTATTATATTAGGATTAAGAGCACACACTTCCATAATAACTGAGGTCTTTGTTCCTTTATAAAGTTAGTATAAAAGAAACGACCTCAAATGGTCCTACTCAATACACTCTGAGTGTACTAGTGTAATTATACAGTCAAGATAAACTGATACCTAATTACACTACGACCTTCTAATGATTTGTTCCTTTCCATTTTGGTCGTGAGCTACTGTTTATAATTTATAAGGTACTGATAACATTATCTTCTCCATGTGACACCACATGCTATGTTATCTTCAATATAAATTAAATGAACAACTACAAACAAATGTAGATAATTTGACCAAATGTGATTCTTTATTCATAATGAATGTTTACAAAGCTTAGGCTTTCAGTATACACTCCAACAATCTCCCACTTATACTAATGACTAAGCTGTCATATCTTCTACCATACATCTGATTCTCATTCCCTCCACATGCCGATCAAAAGCTTTCGCCGGAAGGGCCTTAGTGAAAGGATCTGCCAGGTTATCTGCTGATGCAATCTTGGCGATGACAACTTCTCCTCGCTTCACGATATCTCGTATCAGGTGGTACTTGCGCTCTATATGTTTACTTGCCTTATGAGCTCGTGGTTCCTTCGAGTTTGCAACTGCACCGCTATTATCACAATAAATTGTGATAATTTTGGGCAAACCAGGAATCACATCTAAGTCCATTAGAAAGTTCTCGAGTCATACTGCTTCTTTAGCCTCAGAGGTGCTACATACTCGACTTCCATGGTTGAGTCCGATCGCATTTTTGCTTAACACTCCTCCATGAAATGGCTCCACCTCTAAAGTAAACACATAGCCGATGTAGACTTACTATTGTCCCTATCGATTGGAAATCAAAAGTGTAACCCACAGGGAGCAGATCGTCTGCTTGGTAAACTAGCATATAATCTCTAGTCCTTCTCGGGTACTTTAATATATGCTTTACCGCATTCCAATGTCCTTGTCGATATCTACTGACCATGCCCACGGTAAAACAGATATCTCGTCACATCATTGCATACATTAGGCTTCCTATAGCGAAGCAAGGAACTGCTTTCATGTCTTCTATCTCTTTCGACGTCTTTGGAGACATCTCTTTAGACAGAGCTACTCCATGTCTAAAGGTAAGAAACCTTTCTTGGAATCTGCATGCTAAAACGAGCAAGGATTGTATCTATATATGAAGCTTGGGAGACACAACATTCTTTTCTTACGATCCCTTATAACTTTGATCCCAAGAATGTGCACAATCTCCTAAGTCCTTCATATCAAATTGTTTGGATAACTATACCCTTACGATAATACCTTGACATTGTTGCCAATTAACAAAATATCATCTACGTATAGTACAAGAAATACCACCGTTTCAGTTACACTTCTTATATACACAAGACTCATCCGGACTTTGAATAAATCCATACATTGGATTACTTCATTAAACCGGATGTTCCAAGACTTGAAGCTTGCTTGATCCATAAATGGACCGATTGAGCTTGCACACTAGATGCTCTTTGCCTTTTTCAATGAACCCTTCTGGTTGCTTCATATGGATGTTCTCTTCAAGACTTCCATTAAGGAAAGCTGTCTTGACATCCATTTGCCAAATCTCATAATCTATATGAGCAGCAATGGATAAGAGTATCCGGATAGACTTAAGCATGGCCACTGGTGAAAAGGTCTCCTCATAATCGATTCCCTCTTTCTGAGTGTACCCTTTCGCAACAAGCCTAGCTTTGAAGGTTTCTACCTTCCCGTCTGTCCCTCTTTTCCTTTTGTAGATCCACTTGCATCCAACGGCTTTTACACCATCAGGTGGTTCTACAAGCTCCCAGACCTTATTAGAGTACATAGACTCTATTTCAGAATTCATCGCCTTTTGCCAAGATGTTGCATCTATATCTTGGAGTGCTTCATCATATGTTCGTGGATCAGGTTCATGTTTACCCAAGATCAAGTCCGAAAACTCTCCCAAAAACATGAATCTTTCAGGCTGCCTTACAACCCTCCCACTACAACGAGGCACTGTCTGTGGTTGTGTATCATGTGTGACACGTGTTGCAGTCTCTTGTGGTACTTCATCTTGTACTACTGAAGTAGGCGTGTCCTCTCTAAGTTCTTCTAAAACAACTTTTCTTGGGCTTGTGATCCATTATATAGTCTTCTTCTAAAAGCGGGCATTGGTGCTAACAATGACCTTAGTCTTAGGACTATAAAATAAACCACCTTTCGTTCCTTTGGGATATCCTACAAACACGCGAACTTCTGACGTGATTCTAACTTATCAAGATCTGGTTTTAGCACATGTCTTGGACTACCCCAAATCCGAATATGTCTTAGGCGGGTTTCGCCCATTCCACAATTCTATGGGAGTAGTAAAACTGATTTAGAAGGTGCTAAGTTCGAACATACACTGCTGAGCATATCCCCAAAACGAATTTGGTAATTCTGAATAACTCATCATCGATCTAACCATCTCCATAAGAGTCTTATTCCTTCGTTCTGCTACACCATTCTGTTGGGGTGTTCCAGGTGCAGACAATTGGGATTGAATCCCGGCCTCTGATAAGTAATTCCTAAACTCTCCTAAGAGGTATTCGCCACCACGATCTGACCGTAGTGTCTTAATACTTTTACCTAGTCGTTTTTCCACATCAGCCTGGTATTCTTTGAACTTATCAAAGCACTCGGACTTGCGGCGCATTAGGTAAATGTATCCATATCTTGAATAATCATCTATGAAAGAGACAAAATATTCAAAATCTCCTCTTCCCTGGACAGACATAGGACCACACAAATCAGAGTGAACCAACTCTAACACTTCTTTGGCTCTATACCCCTTTGCCTTGAACGGCCTTTTGGTCATTTTACCTTCCAAGCAAGATTCACAAGTTGGAAAATTTTCCAACTCAAATGAACTCAAAAGTCCATCGGCTATAAGCCTCTGAATCCTACTTAAGTTAATATGATCAAGCCTTAGATGCCAAAGATATGCTTGGTTCATTTTCGAAGGTTCTTTTCTCTTATTAGAGTTAGAAGATGAGTTATAAATTTCCATGTTTTGCTTTGTGGAAGAAATTGGATTTAAAGTATACAAATTGCCAACTAATGCACCAGAACAGATAATCACTTTATTTCTTTTAATAACTACATCGTTACTGAAAGAAACTGAATATCCATCTAAAAACAGTTTAGAAACTGAAATTAAATTCTTTCTAAAACTGGGTACATAAAGACAATTTCTTAAAACCAAATTCCTATTTCTACTAAAAGATAAGTAGACGTCTCCCACTGCAACAGCTGCCACCTTAGTAGCATTGCCCATGTAGACGGTAATTTCTCCTTCAGATAGTCGTCGGGTTTCCTGGAACCCCTGCAAGGAATTGCAGACATGATCAGTGGCTCCCGTATCTACACACCAGGTGTTGGTAGATAACACCGCTAAACATGTTTCAACAACTAGAGCATGAGATATACCTTTGTTTTGGTTCCTACGAGGACAGTCCGCCTTCCAATGTCCTGCCTGCTTGCAGATGAAGCACTTGCCCTTCGGCTTCTTCACTCCAGCTTTAAATCCCGTACTCTGAGACTTATTCACTTTCTTTGCTGAGCCAGCTTGTTTCTTCTTCTTCTTTCCTCTCGGTTTAGAAGTAGAACCATTTTCAGCATAGTGAATTTGAGAATTGTGACGAAATAATCCTTCTGCCGCTTGAAGTTCTGTCAGTAGTTCCCCTAATGAATAAATCCTTTTATTCAGGCGGAACTGCTCAAAACTTCTAGGCAGCGTTTGGAGGATCATATCGATCTGGGTTTCCCCATCAATTTCTCCTCCAAGGATCTGTATCTCGTTCAGATAAGCCATCATCTTTAGGATATGATCCCTTATAGGAGTACCCTCTTGCATGGTGGTTGTCAATATCTTTCTCATGGCTTCTTGCCTAGAAGCCCTATCCTGATGACCAAAGAGTTCCTTGAGATTGTTTATGATATCATAGGCTGTTGGTAAATCTTGATGCTGATGTTGCAATACATTTGACATTGAAGCCAAAATGTAACACGGCGCCATCTCATCTGCTTTTACCCATTTCCTATGATATTCAATATCCTCTTGGGTAGATTCACCAGTAGGTGCATCAGGGCACTGCTCAGTCAGTACAAATTTATAGCTTTCAACAGTAAGAACAATGTCCAGGTTCCTTTTCCAATCTATGTAATTAGGTCCAGTAAGTCTATTCTGTTGAAGTATGATGGACAGTGGGTTGAAAGTCATCCTAAGAATCACAAATAATTTTTGGTCAGAACTCTAAATTTAGAATAATATTGATTCCTCAAACAATACTATTTTAAATTAACCAACACCTCATAACACCGTGAATTTTGTATGCCACGTTAGTGTGGACGTATACAAATTCAACATTTGTAAAAGGAGGGTTTTAACCCATTAATTTTATTATCTTGTCAACCTAACTTTTTGACAAATAAAATTAATAGTTGGTATTATTTGGTCACACAAATAATAGCAGTGACTCCGATGGGGAGGATACTATTAGATGTGTCTAAGTGTATACCATTACTTGACACTAAGTCCATTAATAAGATTATGCTCCTTCCGTTGGGGAAGATCACACGCTCTTAATTAACTTCCTATAGTCATCCAAAAATGGAAGTTTGTTCTAGTGATCCACAAACAAGCTCATCCGTTATGGAGGAAGGCACTCAGAGCCAACGCGCAAGCTTGTTTGCATCACTTACAAACCAGTAATGGAGACCATGGGATTTACTTAAAAATCCCTCTCCCACTTAGTTATTTATAAATGAGGAATTTTAACTATGCTAGCCTACTAAGCATGTAAACTAACACATACACACAGCACAATATAAAAGCAATAAATAGAAAATCTAATTTTCAACTATTATGGCTTTTATCTCTAGTTGTCCTCCGTGTGTTGTCATCCCAAGCTGCTACCATATTTGGCCACCGCCACCGGGTCTAGCTGTCGCATCCATCTTGCTCCTAGTTCCGCTGCGCCTCTGGTCCTTAGAAGGTTCCACGCTTTGCAAGATTCGATCCACGACATAAATAGAATTTTACATTTTTGATCCTATATTCCATAAAAGGAATGTACATGTCTCTAGATCAAAAATAAAATCCTAATAAAACTAAATACAGCTCCTGCTGTATTTTAATACAATCATGCACACACAGATAAATGCCCTTAACATGTCCAAGGGTCCAATCACACACATAATAACTAAAAGCCATAATAGTTGGATCCTGCATCCACAAAGTTAACACATCCTACTATTAACCTACCTAAATTATGTATGACATGTGCATAATTAAACTAAATACCAAATACATAGAGGCAAAACCCTAGCTCTGACACCAATTGTTGGTTGCTACTCGGAAAACCTATAGGTTCCACTGTACAAAAATTCTGTACAAAGGTCTGAACCTTTTCCTAGCTACCATGTGTTCTTTTAAATTAAATTTTGGATCGCCTGCGGAACTTAACACGTTTGATCCAAAACTTAATCAATTTGTTCTTTTAGGTTTTGACTTAGATCTCCTGCGGAACTTTACACGTTCGACCCAAGTCTCCTTAAGTTATTAATTCCATTAAATATTTATTTCCATAATTGGTTCCCAGTACTAACGTGGCGAGGCATATGGCCTTCTTGGATATGGGAGCAACCACCACCGACTAGACAAAACCTTTTATAGAAAGCTAATATTTAATTTCCTAAAATAACTTTAGGTTAACCAAAGAGAACAATCAAATCACAAGGAAAAAAAAACAAAAGAACACAGCATCGAAAAAACATATTCGAAATTCTAGAACGTAAGCCTCTTGTATTTGGTATTATTTCCATAAATAATTAGCATGATGCGGAAATAAAAATTACTAGTTATACCTTGTAGAAAAACCTCTTGATCTTCTACCGTATTCCTCTTCTAACCTCGGACGTTGTGTGGGCAACGATCTACCGAGATGAGAAACCACCAACCACCTTCTTCTCCTCCAAGCAAGGTTCGGCCACAAAGGAAAAACTTCACCAAGGAGAAAAACCAAAATACTAACCAAGCTCCAAGAGATGCTAGCTTTCTCTCCTCCTTCTTCTTCTTCTCCAAGTAGTATCCGGCCACCACAAGAGCTCCAAGGGAGAGAGAGAGGTTCGGCCACCACAAGAGGGAGGGAGAGGATGGCCGGCCACACCAAGGAACAAAAGAGGGAAAGAAATAATAGATGTTGTGTCTCTTGAAGGCACCCTCACCCCTTCTTTTATATTCCTTGGCCTAGGCAAATTAGGAAATTTAATTACAATAAAATTTCCTCAATTTCCTTGACATGATTTAATTGAGAAAAATAAAATAAAATTTCCCCAATTAAAATCAAGTGGCCGGCCACATCAATGGGAAGCAAATTGGACAAGTTTCAATCAACAATTAAAACTTTCCTTATTTGTTTCCGGAAATTTTAAAAATAAAATTTCTCTTCAAAAAATCTCTTCATGGTTAATAAAAGGAAATTTCCATAATTTTAATTTTACAACATGTGAATAATTTTTAAAGAGAAAATAAAATATCTCACCAATCTACAAATAAGGAAAGAGATCTAATCTCTTTCTTTAATCTTTTGTAAATTTTACAAGAGAGATAATTTAATTTAAATTCTCTTTAATAAATTATTTCTTCCGCATAATAAAAATTAAAATTAAAATTCTTTTTTTAATTTATTTTGGTCGGCCCTACTAGCTTGGGTTCAAGCTAGGGTCGGCCACCCAATCTTATACCTAGGTCGGCCCTAGCTTGTTCCCAAGCTAGCTTGGCCGGCCCCTATTGGGTGGGTATAGAAGGTGGGTATAGGTGGGTATAGAAGGTGGTTATAGGTGGGTATAGAACTCTATAAATAAGAGGCTACGATAGGGACCGAGAGGAGGAATTGGTTTTGGTCTCCCGATAAAATTAAGCATCCCGTGTTCGCCCCGAACACACAACTTATTTTTATCAATGATAATTCATTCCACTAGAGAACTATCATTGAACTACCGCACCAATCCCAAATTACATTTTTGGGCTCCTTCTTATTATGAGTGTGTTAGTCTCCCTGTGTTTAAGATATCGAATGTCCACTAATTAAGTGAGTTACTGACAACTCATTTAATTAATATCTTAGTCCAAGAGTAGTACCACTCAACCTTATCGTCATGTCGGACTAAGTCCACCTGCAGGGTTTAACATGACAATCCTTATGAGCTCCTCTTGAGGACATTATCAACCTAGTATCTCTAGGACACAGTTTCCTTCTATAATCAACAACACACACTATAATTGATACCATTTCCCAATTTATCGGGCTTATTGATTCATCGAACTAAATCTCACCCATTGATAAATTAAAGAAATAAATATCAAATATATGTGCTTGTTATTATATTAGGATTAAGAGCACACACTTCCATAATAACTGAGGTCTTTGTTCCTTTATAAAGTTAGTATAAAAGAAACAACCTCAAATGGTCCTACTCAATACACTCTGAGTGTACTAGTGTAATTATACAGTCAAGATAAACTGATACCTAATTACACTACGACCTTCTAATGATTTGTTCCTTTCCATTTTGGTCGTGAGCTACTGTTTATAATTTATAAGGTACTGATAACATTATCTTCTGCATGTGACACCACATGCTATGTTATCTTCAATATAAATTAAATGAACAACTACAAACAAATGTAGATAATTTGACCAAATGTGATTCTTTATTCATAATGAATGTTTACAAAGCTTAGGCTTTCAGTATACACTCCAACAGTAAGCGTGATTTACTATTCAATAAATTGTATAACTTAGAAATGCAGGAAAATGAGACGGCAAGCCAGCTACACGCGCGCATTCAAGACATCCTCAATTCTCTCCACGGAATCGGGCAAAAGGTAGAGAATCGAGACGTCATAAGGTACGCACTAAACTCGTTTCCGAGGAGCACATTGTGGGCATCAATGGTAGATGCCTACAAAGTCTCCAAGGATTTATCTTCAATAAAGTTAGATGAATTATTCTGTGAGTTTGAATTACATGAGTAGACTAATGCACAGCCAACCGAGAAGGGGGTTGCTTTGGTTGCAGGTACCAGTCGAACACGCGAACCGAGATCACGAAGAAGAACTGAACAAGAGTCAGAAGAAGAACCCGACTCAGATGATGAAGATGAAGAACTAACAACCGAGCTCTTGAACCTTGTGAAGAGACTCTACAAGAAGAAGAAAGGCTTCAACAAGAAGGACCTAAAGAAGGCAGTCCAATCCAAGGAGGCCCAACCAAGTTCTAAGATAAAGTTCGAAGTGATCTGCTACGGGTGCAACCAGAAGGGGCACATCAAGGCCAACTACCCGAATCAAAAGGATGCAAAGAAGCAGAGAAGGAAGAAGGCCTTAAAGGCAACATGGGACGAATCTTCCTCAGAAGATGACGATGACGAACTCGATCAGACGAGTTTACTTGCGCTGATGGCTCGGGACCAGATCGACGAATCCGAGAGCAAGATCAAGTCGGAGGCCGAGTCCGAGCGAAGCCACGGATCCGTATCCATTTCCGAAGGGTCCAATCCCTCTGTAAGTATCCCTCGACTCAATAACTTAGTCAATTATTTATTACGAAAATTAGCTAAGTCGAATCTTAGAATTAAGTCACTTCTAAAGGAAGTCGTTGTCCTTAAAGAAGTGACTGACTCCAAGTCCTTGACTGAACCAGTTCAGACTGGAAACTCAACTCAAGTTCAAAAACTTGAAGAAGAGAACTCCAGTCTGAAAACTCAAGTCAAGGATCTGGAGAAATACGAGAACGATTTTCTTTAGGTTCCAAGAATCTTGACCTAATTCTTGGGACACAAAGAGTCGTTTACAATAGAACTGGTCTAGGATTTAAACCAAAAAGAAAATATAAATCCTACTTATCTCTTGTAGAAAGAACAGATAGAAAAATAGTCCAAGCATGGGTCCCCAAGTCCAAATTAATTAATCAAGTTGGGCTTGGTCAATATTGGATCCCGAATGATCAAATGCACTACCTCGATAGACCATATCGAGGCTATGATCCAGGGGGAGCAAAAAGAAAAACAATAGTAATAAAACGAACATAATTTCAAATTTTAAAATTTAAAATTCAAAATTCAATTAAAATTTTGAAATTAAATTAAAATTCGAAATTAAATAAAATTCAAAATTAAATTCAAAATTCAATTAAAAATTCAAAATTAAATTAAAATCCGAAAATAAATAAAATTTGAAATTAAATTCAAAATTCAATTAAAAATTTGAAATTAAATTAAAATTTGAAAATAAATTCAAAATTCAAAATTAAATTCAAAATTCAAAATTCAAAATTAAATTAAAATTCAAAAATAAATTAAAAATTTGAAATTAAATTCAAAATTCAATTAAAAATTCAAAATTCAAAATTTGAAAATAAATTAAAAATTCGAAATTAAATTTAAAATTCAATTAAAAATAGAAGCAGGATCCAGAATAGCTGACACCCGCAACTAAACTACCCGACTGGGTAACAGATCTTAATCTACCCGAAATGGATAAACAAGAGTAGAGTACCCGGCAAGATAATTAAGGTTAGATAAAATGGGTTAGGTTTAACTTGACCCACGGTACTGGTGAAGTTTTTGGATGATAGTACGTTAGGGAAGCTTGGGCATCGCATGTCTAAAAAGATATGGCTTCGACCTAATGCATTTGGCCAAGTGGAACTGACCGAAATTACCCTTAAATGGATCCTAACTAGTTAGACCAAGGTTTAGTATTAAGTTTAATGGGTAGGACTATTTGAAAAACCTCTAAGGCATGATTACTTTAATGAGTTCCTTGTGACTCACCATAGCCCAGAAGTTTATCCAAAGAATACTCACTTGTTGAACCCAAAGCTAAACCTAAATCTAACACAAAGTTAAACCAAATCCTTAAATTGAACCTTAATTCATCTCACAAAAATTATAGGAGTCTCTGATTGAAAATTTAGATCGGGTGAGATGACTAAGGAATAGAAATTCAAAATTAAATTTATAATTATAATTAATTGAAATTCAAAATTAAATTCAAAATTAATTCAAATTCAAATTCGTAATTAATATTTTTTTTCAAATAAAACTTAATTTCAAAATATTTGGAAAAATCTTTTAAAAAATCATTTTAAAAAATATTTTAAAACTTAATTTCAAAATCTTTGAAAAAGTCTTTTAAAAATCATTTTAAAAATCTTTTTTTTAAAAAAATAAATAAATAATGTTTTAAAACTTAATTTCAAAATTCTTTTAAAATTCTTTTAAAAATCAATTTCAAAATACTTTAAAAATCTATTAAAAACAATTTCAAAATTCTTTTAAAAAATTTTTAAAATCTTTTAAAACTTAATTTCAAAATTATTTGAAAAATCATTTAAAAAATCTTTTTGAAAATCTTTTAAAAAATTAATGTTTTTCAAATTAAATTAAAAATGATTTCTCAAATTAATTAACTTAAATTATTTACAAAATCAAGCAAACTTAATTTTCAAAATCAGTAAACTTAAACTTTAAAATAAAGTTAGATCTTTGTTTCAACAAAAACAAACTTAAACTTAATCACTTCACTTTCTTTTTATCAAATAGAGTCCAATTCAAATAATTTATGTGTAGGAACATAAAGAATTGGACCAGTGGATGTTAGATAGTGGATGCTCCAGACACATGACTAGAGATAAACTAAAGTTCACAAAGCTCAAACTAAAGAATTTAGGGTCTGTTGCATTCGGCAATGACGGTAAACTTAAGGTAATCGGAAGAGGTAACATTGAACTTAGTTCCGATTTTATTATTCGAAAAGTCCTATTAGTTGAAAACTTCAATTTTAATCTTCTAAGTATAAGCCAATTATGTGATATTGGATATTTAGTTACCTTTGACAGATCTAGTTGTTTAGTTAAAAATATTGAAAATCCAGAAATCACACTTAAGGGGCTTAGGAAAAATAATATGTACTCAATTGATCTACCCACTTCCTCATTAAAGTGTTTTCTAACACAAGAAGAGGAAACTAAGTTGTGGCACAGAAGACTGGGTCATACTCACACTAGACTCATTTAAAAAATGAGTCAAAGTGGTATAGTTAAAGGTTTGCCCAAATTAAAATTTATTGAAAACTCAATTTGTAATGCTTGTTAACAAGGAAAACAAACCAAGTCAACCCACAAGTCAACTAATCAAGAAAGAACTAACTCTTTACTTGAGCTCCTTCACCTTGACCTATTTGATTCACATGGAGCTAACTCACTAAGCAAGAACCAGTATTGCTTAGTAATAATTGATGACTACTCTAGGTTCACCTGAGTAAAATTTCTAAAAACAAAAGATGAAACTTTTGAAGAATTTAGTAATTTTTGTAAGTTAACAGAAAATGAAAAAGATACTAAAATTAAAAAAATAAGAAGTGATCATGGGGGGAATTTGAAAATCATAGATTTACCCAATTCTATAAAATCAATGGATACCAACATGAATTCTCATGTCCTAGAACCCCCCAACAAAAAGGTCTAGTGGAACGTAAAAATAGAACCCTACAAGAAGCCACTAGAACCATGCTAAATGAATATAAATTAAGTCATCAATTTTGAGCCGAAGCCATAAATACAGCAAATTATATTCAAAATAGAATTATAATTAACAAATATCACAATAAAACTCCTTATGAAATGTATTATAATAAAATTCCCAACCTAAACTACCTAAAAGTTTTTGGATGTAAATTTTATATTTTAAATACTAAAGATTACTTAGGAAAATTTACACCCAAATCCAATCAAGGAATCTTCTTAGGGTACTCCACAACAAGTAGGGTCTATAGAGTCTATAACCAAAATACCCTAAAAGTTGAAGAAACAACTAATATAATATTTGATGAAGAAAATAATCTACCTAACTTAAATGAAAATGTTGACATTAATCCAAGAATTATTGAAGATGATGAAATTCATCCCAACACTAATAAACCAGAGGAACCAATTTCTGACCCAAATATAAGACCAACTAGAGCAAGTACCTCTCACCCACCTGACCAAATTTTGGGTGATCCAAACCTAAGAGTCAGAACTAGATCCTTGTTTAGGAACCTGAGTCAGATTGCCCTTATTTCAAAGATTGAGCCTAAGACGATAGAAGAATCTATACTTGACCCAGACTGGATTATTGCTATGCAGGAAGAGCTAACACAATTCGAAAGAAACCAAGTCTGGGAACTTGTACCTAAACCCATAGATAAGTCCATAATTGATACCAAATGGGTATTTAGGAACAAATTGGATGATCAGGGTGAAATAGTTAGAAACAAGGCTAGACTAGTAGCCAAAGGATTTAGTCAAATTGAGGGTTTTGACTACGACGAAACCTATGCACCAGTAGCTAGACTTGAATCCATTAGAATGTTGTTAGCCTATGTAGCATATAAAGGGTTTAAGTTATACCAAATGGATATAAAATCCGCATTTCTAAATGGATTCATTAAGGAAGAGGTCTATGTAAACCAACCCCCAGGATTTGAGGACATAGACTACCCGAATCATGTATTTAAATTGAAAAAGGCCTTATATGGACTTAAACAAACTCCTAGAGCATGGTATGAACGCTTATCCAATTACTTAACATCCAAAGGTTTTAACCAAGGTCACATAGATCCAACCCTATTTGTAAAAACTATAGAAAAAGACATCTTCATAGCACAAATCTATGTTGATGATATAATTTTTGGCTCAACTAACTCTAAATTTCTAAAAGAATTCGTTAAATTAATGGAAAATGAGTTTGAAATAAGTATGGTTGGAGAACTAAATTTCTTCTTAGGCTTACAAATTAAACAAACAAAAGATGGAATGAAACGACCCAATTTTCCTTATTTCAAGTTCCAAATGTCCATAAAAATATTTGGAAATACTTTTAAAATATTCTAGAGATTTTTAGGAATTTTTAGAGTATTTTTATGTAATTTTTGGAGGTCGTTTAATAGGGTTACAAAAAGAAAGAAGTTTTGATAAAAAACGTTGAAGGTGAGATTCGAACCCACGACCTCGGGTCGGACTGACCCAAGCAAAACCGGCCCAACCAGCTGAGCTACGCTCATTTTGTTAATTATATATGGAGCGATATATATTTAAGTAATAGTTAGGAACAGTAAAATAATAGGAAATAAAATGGTTGCAGCTGGGATTCGATCCCTCGTGTTGGGCTTTAAGCAGAACGCAGCCCACCAACAGACCAGCCGCGGGTTTGTTAATAAAACCCGAATCAAGTTGTATTTAAGCAATAGTTAGTTAACAGAATATTAAAGTTATAAGAAGAGAACTTAGGTTTTCCCCGTGAGAAAATCTTCTCCTCTCCTCCTCTCGCGACGGCGTTTTTCTCTCGCGGCGGAAACGAAGAAACAGGCGGTAGGGCTCGATCTCCGGTGCCGGCGAAGGGTTTTTCCGGCCGGTCTCCACCCGTGCATGACCACCTCGACGAGGGGATTTTTT